>NC_045164.1:7355941-7373441 GCF_900700415.2 Clupea harengus | reverse complement strand
TTGTTTACGTACACTCTTCAGAGAAAAAAAATGAGAAAGGGTTTAATAACCTCAGAGATTACACACACACATGCAAACACACACTCTCTCTCACACACTTACACACACACATGCACATTCTCTCTCACACACACACACACACACACACACACACACACACACGTGCATACTCTCTCACACACTTACACACACATGTATTTCCTTGCTAGTACACTAAATAATACATATACACAAGAGCTCTGAGAGAATGAGATGAGAACTCTGATGATAATGCATTCTGTGCCCTGGTGCTGTTCGAAACAGAATCAACTGCAGGTTAAGCTGTAGTTGGGGTGTTTATATACGGCGGTGTGTGTATGTTGGAGTGTGTGCATCTCTGGGTTTATAGATATATCTCCGTGTTGATATGTCTTTGTGTGTTTGCTCATATAGCTGTGTGTGTGTGTGTGTGTGTGTGTGTGTGTGTGTGTGTGTGTGTGTGTGTGTGTGTGCGCGCGCGCATGCGTCTCTGGCGGAGTCAGGTTAGCTGTCCCTCAGTGTGCACCTGTGTATTTAATCAGTTTTGCGGGAGCTGTTGATTGACAGGGCAATTTGAGGGTGTCTGGTTTTTCATCACACTCGCACCGCTTTAATGGGACATCGCATTTGAAAAAAATACACACTGGGGTTACCCGGCAGGGGCGGCATTATCAGCGGCCAGACCATCGCCTCACTCAAGCTCTTCCTCCTCTCACGCTGAGCTTTCAGTAGAGGGGCAGCAAGTAATATGTCTGGGCCTGTATGCTACTGTATGTCTGTGAGTGTGCGTGTGATTTTGTATGGGTGCGCGTACGTGTGTGGATATGTGTTTTTGTATACATGTATGCATTCATGATAATATATATTTGTGTGTATTTGTTGTAATTACTGTCTCCATACATTGCACACACATATTGCACATACACATTCCAGACTAAATTATTGTCTCCATGCATTACACACTCAACAAAAATAGTCCAGAAACCAGTAGTATGAACCATAACTGGAAGATGCTTTGCCAGTTAGGTATTTGATGTTAAAGCTTTTTTCTGTTCATTCTCTTCATCACACTAAACTTGTTTGGGCTTTCTGGGCATTAATGATACCACTGTGGGTTCCCCTCTCCCTCCCCACAGTGTGTATATACTGGTTTGGCAGATCAATGTACACATCTTTTAGTCTTTCTGTATCTTATTTTATAAGCACATATAAGAACCCTTGTATAAGCACATTATAGGTATTCCTGATGTTTCCTGGTGCTTCTGATATTCCCGACACTCCTGGCGTTGCTGCTGCAGTCTCTGTGTCCTCTGGGCACAAGTCCTGCCGTCCTTCCCAACAGGACCCCGCTCTGATTGGTGGACGGGTCTGTCAGCCATGTCAGGCCCCTTGATGGCTTGTTCAGAGGCCGGGTGGACAGCAGGGGGCGGCGGGGGAGGGGGGTGAGTGATTGGACGAGGCCAATTTGTCAAGATTATTGTTTATTGGCCCGGGCAGATGTCCTCATGCAGGAGGACTTCCAGAACATTCTCATGCTGACCACTGAATCAACCACAGGACAGCAGCTGTCAGAGAGAGACAGAGAGAGAGAGAGAGAGAGAGAGAGAGGGAGGAAGTGAGGGAGAGAAGGAGAGAAGGAGGGAGGGGGCAGCAATAGAGGGAGGAGATCTTGTTTGTGTGTGTATGGTGTACGTGTTTGTTTTGAAATTTGTGAATGTGGCAGATGAAGAAATGAAAGCGATGTTGTGGCATTTGTGTGTTGCCGTTATGTGAGTAGATTGCCAGTGTGACTGTGAGAAACTGAGAGAGAGTGCATGTTAGTGTGTTTGCACTTGGGCATTTGCTTTGGCAGGCAAAAGGCACACTTTAGTTTACACACACACACACACACACACACACACACACACACACACACACACACACACACACACACACACACTCACATATACATTCCCTTCCCCCTGTCGTTGGGTACTGTGTCTGCTGCATGTCTTTTTTTTTTCATCAAATCTCCATGGAGAGCCCATGTTTTCCAAATAACAGTTTGGCAAGTGACTTAATTAGACTAATTAGTCAATTAGCTGTGAATGTTCTCGGCGCATTCATCTGTTTAAATGACAAAATATTTCAACCACACACTACTCTGTGTAAAGGGCACATTTTAAATAATTGTAAATGCAGTTTCCTGAGGAGGGCAGCAACATATTTCAGCTCTAGGTTCTGCAGACAGGCAACCAGTTTGGAGGCTGTTAAGAAGTATGCACATATTTACTAACTGATTTCACTAATTACAGTAATATGTCAAGGTAGGTTTCACTGTAGAATATAAAGATTATTTATATAGATGTATATGTATTGCACCCACAATTTAAGACAAGATGTAATGTGGGACTTTGATTTCTAGTGTCTGTCAATTGCTCTTAACAAAATGAGTTTAATCTGCAAACCCCAGGGTAACCAGATTGGTAGCAGCAGTTAACCATGCAGCCTAAGCATAGTTTTGGGTAGAAATAGTTGCAATACTTTTTGCAATAAAGCAATATCTACCGTCGGCCTCCCTTTCTCTTTAATGTTTAGCTGTTGCTCAAATGGCAACCTAACAAAATCATTTTGCAACAAAAAATCCAAGTCCTTGCCCACCCACTGATAATTTACTGTATGTTTTCATAGATTCCAAACATTCCCAGGCGTCCTCTACATGCCCACTGGACATTTCTTTCTCATTCACAGTCCAGTCAGTGCGGTATAACACTCAGCGTTGATTGGCTAATTAAAACATAATAATTGTGAGAAACACCAAGTGGGCATGAGCCAAGTCTGGCGTCTCTTGGCAGTCTGGCTTCCCCTGGCGTCCTATAGGAGTCGCCACTGGTCAGATGTAACATGAGCTAGCTGAACTAACTTAACCTAATCGTTGCTAGGAAGACAGTTTATGCTAAGCATACAGTCCTGCTGGAAAAGTTGTGTACAATACCTGGTTTTCTGGTACAGAGTTAAGTCAGGTGTTGGTCTAACTTCATGCTTAAACTGCACTTTTTCCTCATAGCTCACTGAAAGTGAAATGTATGTGATCCTGTCGATCACATACATCTTTGCTGAAAGCAAGGACATCTTTATCGTTGTAATCTCTCTCGTTGTTTGAATGCAAGGAATAACCTAGCATATCCGAAGCACTTACAGGGACCCACAGAATGTCGTGATAGTGATCAAACACTGAAATTCGTTAGACCTACTGCCAGTCACCTTTACATGAACACGCAAGTGCGTGTATTATTGATTCTTAACAAAAAGGCAGTGCTTCAAAACTTGGGACAAAAGGTCAGTTGACTGATGAAAAAAAAATTGATTATTAAGCATTACTTCATTTTATATTTCCTACAGGGCGTCAGATTTTCAGAATGGACTGCATTCAAACTGCATTACATTTTTTGGTAGCTTTTATAAGCTCATGCTATAGAAGCTAAGCACTTTTACATGGTGTTTTGTATCTTTATGTCTGAATATCTTTATCTATTTAATTTCGGTCACAGCTCGAAGTTTTACTAGCAGCCCCTTGTGCTGCAATTTGGTCAGCAATTAACTGAGTGTCCACTTTGACCTGTCTGCTGGTGTTGTCTTGCCTGTCCACGGCCAGGCCTCCAGGTGAGCTGATACCCTCTGATCAGGTTTCCCCTCCAGCCTTCGCCACACAGTGACAGTTGCCACCACGACTGTCACATCAGTTGCATCAGACTGAATGATGGTTATGATGTAATGGTCAGCAAAGACTGCTGATTGTTTGACATTTTGTGGACATCTAACTGACATCTACATACTTCAAACAGTGCTGTGCTGATGTCAACAGCAGAAGAACACAGTAACAACATCATGGTGATTTGACAATCGTTGTATTAAAATGGTAAAACAGTCAACTTACATGCTGAAAATTCACTCGTGATAATGTTAAATTTGTTGTTTCTTTTTGTTTAATTTCGGCCTTGTTGTAAGCACATTGCAGAGTTGATTCAAATACATAAAATACAGCCTAGAAGATGATGAAAATAAATTCAAGAAGAAATTCAAGAGTCTCCATTGAAAAGTTGGCGTTTATGCCAATATTCCCTAAGGCTTGATGTGTACCGTAAACAGCTTTCCTCGCGTGTATCAGCTTTGTATAACTGATGGTTGAATGAGGGCAAATAAGACTAAAAATCATTAAACATCAAAACTTGCTCTTTGGAAAAAAAGTGAAGTGCTTTGTTTTTTGAGGTCCTACGAGTCAGCTGTCATATTTAGTGATATATTTTACCAAGACACAAAACACCTCAGGCTATCTTTCAAGTTAGCAAGGCAACTCTCAAAAAAACCTTTAGTGAGAGCAGGCCATATCGAAGGACAATGTGATAATCAGTGTTTTAGCTCAAAGTGTAGAACTGGCATTGTAGGTGAATGGATTCTGAATATGTAATGGGTAAGTTTGTGATAATGACTCCGTGTGTCCGTGTCCGTGTCCGTGTCCGTGTGTCCGTGTGTCCGTGTGTCCGTGTGTCCGTGTGTCCGTGGCTCCGTGTCCGTGTCCGTGTCCGTGTCCATGTGTCCGTGTGTCCGTGTGTCCGTGTCCGTGTCCGTGTCCGTGTCCGTGTCCGTGTCCGTGTCCGTGTCCGTGTCTCCGTGTCTCCGTGTCTCCGTTTCTCCGTGTCTCCGTGTCTCCGTGTCCGTGTCTGTGTGTCCTGTAAATAAAATTACAGTCATTAGGCCTTCAATCTACCTGACAAGCACAGCCTCTTTCTGCCAGAAAAATGCCTTCTCTGGACACAATTAACACGAGAGGGAGAGAAAGACAGGGAGGGATGGAGGGAGAGAGGGACGAGATAGTGTCCTTGTCCGTGTGTGTGTGTGTCTGTGTGTGTGTGTGTGTGAGTGAGGGAAATAGAGAGAGAGAGACTGGGCAGAGGTTCAGTGGAGGCTGTGTCCTGCCAGCTGGGCCCTCCTGGTCAGCCATGTTTGTTTATGAGGGTGATGAAGGAGTGGAGCCCTGGCAAACAGCACATGGATATTTGATCTGAGGAGCAGATCCTGCCCTCTCTTCTCCTCCACTCACCTCCTCAGCTGTAGAGGATTAAACTCACAGGTCCACACGACCTGCAGTGCTCAGAGGCAAGGTCTCTACTCACATTGGGCTCTTGCATGCTCCCACTTCCCATGTGTGTATGTGTGTTTGAGGCCATCTGTATCTGTTTGAGTTTTACATGCTTACATAGGTTCAGAAATGTTTTCATTATACTAATCAATCAGTAGTATAAAAAGAGAATATGCTGATATATACAAATATATCAGGTTATGACTATTCACCATAGACTGTGTATGTTGGAATAAGTGTGTGTAATGTGTGTGTAATGACATGAAAATGCACATTTGATGAAGTAGGTAATATTTGTGTGTGTGTCTGTGAAAGTGTTTGGGGATAGCTGATGGTGTGTATGTATCGTCATGATGTAAAGTGGTGTGTGTGTGTGTGAATGTGTGTGTGCGTGCCTGCTCATGTGTGTGTCCTCGGTTTATGTCCTCAGTGTGTGTGTGTGTGCGTGCGTACCAGTGCCACAGTGCTGGCACCCTGGGGTCGCCACGGTTACACATTATTAGGCTAAGTAAAGCGCGCTCGTTGTGTCAGGCAATGCGATGTGTAATTAACCCAGGGTTTGATTAAACACTCTCATCTCCTAATCCACTTTAGCCCGATCTGGCTGATTAAAATCACTCTCTACTTGG
This sequence comes from Clupea harengus, assembly GCF_900700415.2. Classification (NCBI taxonomy): domain Eukaryota; kingdom Metazoa; phylum Chordata; class Actinopteri; order Clupeiformes; family Clupeidae; genus Clupea; species Clupea harengus. The sequence goes on along the minus strand of NC_045164.1, from coordinate 7,367,675 downwards.
CAATTAAGCCAGTTGCACAACACCGCGTTTATTTATGGATGAAACTTTAATATCCTGCTCGGCTGGGTCCTTTCTTGCCGGCTCGCCCGGCATGTACAAATGTATCAGTAATATGGCATTTTTTTTGCCTCTGAAACAGCTGGTGTTATTCTCCATTATAAAAACACATCTCCGCGCCGTAGCGAGTGTGTGTGAGTGCACTGTAATAGAGAGGGATGCTGTGGGTTGCTTTTTTTAATGGATAGAATGGCATCCACGAGTTGCCAGTTCCCTTATTACCGAGGCGACTGCCGAGTCTCCTGTGATCTTATTTTGCAGGTAACAAACACTTTGCGCTGATGGGGGTGGAGTAAAACTGTGTGAAGCGGATGTGAATGAGAAGTGTTTGGAGAGTGATATGGAGGTGCCTGCCTGACTGCTGTTGGCATTTTGCATTGGCATGGCAAAATCTGACAGTTGGAGGAGTACGGATTTGATTTGTGAGGTTTTTTTCTTCACCTGTTTTTTTTCTTTTCTCATTTATTTATTTGTCTGTTTTTTCGAGAGCGCTCTGCACTTGAGATGGTGTGGAGGTACAGAGAGACAGCACAGTATTAAATGTGATTTTAGTTCTAAATATGATGAATTGTAGAGGCACATTTAATATGCAAGGGATCTCATATTAACAAATTATCTCAACAGAACATATTCAGCTCATATGGAATGGGGATAAAGACTTGAGGGTTGAAGAGATAAATATACTTGAGCATACAGTAACTTGTTTTTGTAGTTGTGTGTGTGTGTGCCTGTCTGTGTGTATGCGTGCGTGTGTGTGTGCGTGTATGTGTGTGTGTGTGCGTGCGTGTGTGTGTGTGTGTGTGTGTGTGACTGTCTCTCTCTCTCTGTGTGTGTGTGTGTGTGTCTGTGCTTGTCTGTTTGTGTGTGTGTGTGTGTGTGTGTGTGTGTGGTTTGTGTTTGTGAGTATAACTCCCTGTTTCTGTGGTTTTAGTAAGGAGTCTGTCAAACACCTGCTCCCTGCGCTGTGGCGAAACTAAACACTGGGCTCTTTTAATGAGCTCCTCCACTTTTCTTAATTCAATAATAATTAAGGAGCAGGAAGTCCCCCTGCGGCTGCAGCTCGTAAAAAAAAACTCCCCCTCTCCGTGCGCTGATAACGGCAGGCTGCCACATCCTCCGCTCGGCCTGATTATGCAGGGATGTCCCGCGGTGACTCCCCGTGTTTCCACACTCCCAGCGGACCCACCCAGCCCCAGAGCACGGTCTGCAGTGGAGGGCATCACAGCACCAAAGGACTAGGGGCAGGTGTCACTGTGGGTGGATATGTTGGAGCAGAGCACATACAGTACATGTATGTGGAAAATGTATGGGCTCACTGACCTTTTGTGCTGTTATGAATTGAACATCATGAAGGATTTCCTTTACTTAACTTTACTTAAACTCAGTATCCATAAAGCATTATAAATACATTTGTAAATGTAGAAGTATTCATAATGCATATGTTCAGTCATCACTATGTATAAATAGTTATATAGATTATGTAAATCATTATGAAATATTATGAATACTGTATCACCCTTTATGAATGTGTTTATAATGCTTTACGGATACTGTGTTCAAGTAAAGTGTTACCTAATATTCTAATGGAAAGACTCAGTATGGATATAGCACTCTGCAAAAGACCACAACAAACATTAGCATTTCTTTGGAATTACATTATCAAAAAAGCGGGAAAAGAAAAATGTGATCTGTTTTTTTCAATGCATCTAGTCTTTCTAATGACCCATCAGTCTGCTGTCACAAAGCAGTGACACAGTAACAAACAGAAGTAATTACTGATGCTAAATCAATTACCCACTAACCACAGGATGGGTAGAAAACGTGATTGCCTTCAGGCTGAGTGAATGGATAGCTTTTTTGGACAGGTGTGTCAATGAAGTGTGGATTTGTAAGTGCTGAAGTGGCAACAGTTTGGTTCCTCTTGGATGATTGACATGAGTGGGTATGTAATTCCTCCAATGGTGGTGTGGCAGGGACATGCGGGGGCCGGGTCTGTGCGGGGGCTGGGTCGGCTCAGCCCGGTCAGGTCCTGATGAGTTAATTATTCAGTCAGGGACCGGAGATGGTAATTGCCTAATCTGCTCGCTGAACCACAGAAGCTCAGACAGCCCAGGTTTCCGCAGCTTTAGGCGTGGAGGCTTTTAAATGGTTTGGTGGAAAAAGACATATATACACACACACACACACACACACTCACACACATGCATGTGTGCACAGCACATAGACACATAAATGCACGTGAGTGCACACGCACACACACACACACACACACACACACACACACACAGAGATACACATGCACCAGAAGGTTTTGAATTTTTCAGTTTGAACCACAGAAAAAACTCAACATACCATATATCCTCTTCACTTAGCTCCCATCTCTCCGTTCCTCACTCTCTCCATCCCTCTCTCCCTCCATCCCTCTCTCTCTTTCTCTCCCTCTCGTGTTAATTGTGTCCAGAGAAGGCATTTTTCTGGCAGAAAGAGGCTGTGCTTGTCAGGTAGATTGAAGGCCTAATGGCTGTAATTTTATTTATTTATTTACAGTTCTCCACCAGCAAACAGCACCTCAGCCTATTGTTTTCTGCTCGCCTGTCAGCCCGGCTGAAAGTTAAACTACCGGCAGCACATTTGATGGTTGGCACTTACGCCCATAATTATTTATTTATATCCCTGGTGTGTTTGTGGACCTGTGTGTGTGTGTGTGTGTGTTTGTGTGTGTGTGTGTGGGCACATTTGTGTGATTCTTTGAGTATATATATCAATGTGGATGTATGTGTGTGTGTGCGTCACTTGTGTGTTTATATCTGCGTATGGATATGTGTAGGAGGGTATATATCATTGTGTGAGAAAAAGAGAGAGACCTTGCAAATCTTCATGCTCTTTAAGCTGTATGCATCCCAGAAACCTTATGAATTGCGCCACGTTGCATCTCATGCTTGTCATCAACACCAAAATCCCTCTTTCTCTCGCTCTCCATACTGTTCTTGGCCTCTTCCTTCTCTGTCTCTCTCTGTCTCTCTCTCTCTCTCTCTCTCACACACACACTTCTCTCACTCTCCCCATCCGTCTTACCTTCTTCCCCATATCTCGTCTCGAGTCCTACTCTCCTCAGTTTTGCACACGGTATATTCTCAGAGAGGGAAAGAGGGATGGGGTGAGCTGAGGATAAGAGAGATGGAGTGAGGGATGAGAAGGAGGAGGGAGGAGAGAGGGAGCAGGCAGGGAGCAGAGGTCTGTCGATGAGTGTTGTAGGGGGCTGGACGGGGGCCAGAGTGGCTGGGTCGTCAGTGGAAGATTTATCACTGTCCGAGAGCAGCTTAAAAATCCAGAGGCCTGCTCATAGCCTAGGCTCACACCTCATTTGGGTGCATTGAGTTTTTTCTCTCTATCTCTCTCTCTCTCGCTCTCTCTCTCTCTCTCTCTCTCTCTCTCTCTCCCCCCCTTGCTGTACCCTCTGCCCCCCCCAGTTCAATTCAATAAGATTTATTGGCATGACCATTTAAAATAAATTGTATTGCTTAAGCGAAATCACAAACTCTACAGTCAAAATCTCTCTCTCTCCCTCTCTCGCTCTCTCTCTCTCTCTCTCTCTCTCTCTCTCACTCTTCGTTTCCTGTCTGCTTCTCTGCCTGGTTTATCTCACTCTTTTGCACTCTCTCTTGTATGTTTTGTCTGTCTCACTCTTGTTTTTTGGCCTTTTCCTTTTCCTCCATCTATCTTAGTTACTCCATGGGCTCCATTGCTTTCCCTCTCCAAAAATAGTGTGCTTTTTCTGTTTATGTTTATTTATCTCCTCTCTCCTCTCCTCTCCTCTCTCTTTCTGTGACTCCCTGCCTTCCTTCCTATGCTCTCATCTCTCCAATTTCCACATGTCTGTCGAGATGGTCTCATATGTTGCAATGGATGTGGGTGTTATGCTGCATATGACGCACTTGCCTTTCACAAGACCAGTCTCAAAGAACTTGTGGGGCTGCTGTTATTGGCTTATTTCCCTCTATTTGTCACTCTCTCTCTCTCTTTCTCTTTCTCTCTCTCTCTCTAAGGCCTTCTTGGTCTGCTGTGTTTTTTCTCTCCTCTCTACACTCTTTACCTCTTCTCCTCAGAGCTTTCCCTCTCCGATCCCTTCATCATCGTCAAGAAGGGATTATCTCACCTGCTCAAGGCCTCCGGGTGTCACTTTAAATTAGCACTCCTGTTTGCTCTCGTGAGTGCCACACTAACACCCAGGCCGTGCCAAGACTCTCACGGACTTACTTGTCTCTCGAACTTTTTTCACTCATCTACTCTTCTTGCATCCTTTCTTCTTTCTTTCGTTTTCCTCTCCTTATTTCAGCTCGTCTTCTCTGTCTGTGCTATTCTCGTTTCAACTTCTCCTGATCCCATCACTACTTCTTTTCTCCTTACCTTTGCTTTCTTCTCTCCTCTCCTCTCCTCTTCTCTCCTCTTTTCTCATCTCCTCCTTTCCCTCTCTCCTCCATTCCTCCTCTCTCCTCCTCTTTTCTCCTCCCTCTCTCCTGGAAATAATGGTTTACACGCTCGAGCGGCGTCCGCAAACAGCCCATCCATCAGCTCTGCCTGCCGTATCCTCTCCGCCGCTGCCCACAGTCGGCCGGCTGGCCAGCTTGGTGGATGGGGTGGGTCTTTTTTTCCATTACGTGGACCTTTCTTAGTGTGTGCGTGCAACCACAGATAGTCTTATGGAATCATACTCAAAACATGTATTTCAAAAGAAGATTACCAGAGAGCTTTATAATCATAGCAGCAGAATCTTGCCAAAGTATCCTGTATTTTGTTCTGTACATAGCTTATACAATGAACCCATGAAGAGCACAGGCTTTCACTGAGAGTGAGGAAAATCTTGCATCAAGCTCTGGAATGATGTGATCAAGGGAATTGCCATGTTTCTCTTTGAAGTACTCTTCCACAGTTTCTGCAAGTGTACTTGCCCTCTTCTGCTGTCTGACAGTGACCCTTGGATGACTGTTTGGAACTACACCAATTTTACCAGAAAGCCTGTCTTATGTTGGTTGGTGGTATAAAAGCCTGACTGCATGTTGGTAGGTGGTATGAAAAGTTGCATCAATGGCTCCCGCAGAGGGACATACAAACGCTCCACTTTATCAATAATGCTGAAAGCCTGGATGACCTCAACTGATGTGCTTTGCAGTTTGACAGTGATACCTGACAGATGTGAGATGTAGTGGTATACAGAGAAGAAGGTGATCACAAATCCAAAGTCTTGAAGACCAGATACAAAGTTCTGTGGCCTCTGCTCTACACTTTCCCCGCCCATCCAGTGGTTGCATCTGCGTTGCACTCTTTAGTGTGGTCATGAAAGCCAATGACCTCCAGGGCTTTTACAATAAAGACAAAGCAACTGTCTAAAAATGACTGTGTGCGCCACGCCCTGCAGCCCAACTCACTCGACAGATGTCAATCAGGGGTTTCCCCTTCCCCTCTTGGCTCACTCCTTTGGCCACGCTCTCACCTTTAGGGGCTATTGGTGAAAAACATGATTGTTGATTTTAATCTTCTCAAGACTATTTTGGATTATCAGAAGGGAGGAGAATGAGAAATTACAGGGTTACATTTTTATTTTAGTTGAACTCAGGAAGAGTGGGGGACTCCCCACAGCGGGCCAATCCTCTCACTGTCAGGTGCTCATAGCCAGCAACCTAACCAATCTCACAACTGCCCAATCATAGATCTTGAGCAGCAGGATACAACAGCAATGCACAACTGGCCGAAGAAAGCTACAACACACACACCGCATTTCAGTCAGAACCTACTCTTGTCTGGTGCAATAGGCATTTATGATGTATTGGTACACTGTGGAGTAGACTACTTAACAATTATCTTATTTTTCAAATAACCCCTCAAACAACCATCCACCAAAGGTGGTAAGAAAAGACCATTGGGAGCAGTAAATACAGCTAGTTAGGGTTGAAGAAAGCATATCACGGTTGAGTTAAAGAGGTGACTCCCAATGTGATTAGAATCAGCAGCCCTTAGATGACCAGGAAAGGGGATATTCCTCCTTAGAATTAAGAAGCGAGTAGAGGACGATATTTTTAGGACGACTGGCGGAGATTGACGATTCCACCTAGGCGGGTTGTCTAAACTCCGTCAATAACTCTTTGCCGAGGGTTGGATTTTTGAATAATATCACTGCCCAATTCTGATTTATCTAGCAAGTGTGAGTGCGAGTTGTCAATTCCATACACCTCAAAAACCCATAGAATGCTGTGAGAAAACCTGCTCCTAGGAGGGAGTAGGTGAATGGGCTAAAGAAACCCTTTCTTAACTCAGACACCATGTTGTGAATAATGGAGTGTAACAGGGAACGGTTTGTCATTAAAAGAGGGACTTTGCTTTTGAATGCCTTTGAGAAGAAGACTGATTGAAGGATTTCCAAGTAGAATCTGTGTTGAAGGGTCCAGGCATCTCATATGAAACTGAATTCCTGAGACCAGTGCTTTGATCGATGCTGGCAGATACATCTCTGTGACTCAAACCAGTAGACTATAAAGGCATAAACTATGTTTGGGTTCACTGGGACAAATGGTTACTGAAAAAGCTTGACAAATCATGAAAAGTAAGGTGAGGTTGAGTCATACGTTTTTAACGTAGCTTTTGCCAAACCTGCTCTTATGTAGTGAGAGGCTGTATTGAGGTAGCGTTGCAGATTATCATCTAATCTAGGTCTGTTACGTTGGGGGGGGGGGGGGGGGGGGGCAGCAGGTGAGCATATGAGTCTGAAATACGGACATTTTAATCGGGACAATCAACAATTATATTATCTGGGCCAGGAATATGTACTGCCTGGATTGTGAAGTTACACATAACATATGACCATGTTAAACGCCTCATCAATCTGATTATGTTAATGGGGGGTTCATTGTCACAAAACACCATGATTCTCTTCTTGGACCACTGCTTACCCTGGATTTGATATTGCTTGGTAAAATGTCTAATTCTCTCGGCCAGACATCAGCAAACCATTGGTTTTTAAAGATACCACGAAACTGTTTCTACACAGTCTGTTCCACTTGTTTAACAAAGATGACCAGAATTTTAAATCTGATCTGCATCCCTCATCTAGAGGGACTACTTCATGCAGATTTAGAGAGGTTAGGCCTAGAAGTAAAAGAACGGCCTTGTGGTATTATGCGCATAGCAAAATTCTTCTTGTGACTGACCACCTCAGAGAGAAGTGACTGATTTATTCTCTGAAGCAAGTTAGTTTATCGGGAGGCAGAGAGGCTTGCATTTTGACGGAATTTAGAGTAATACCTACGAATTCTAGACAGTGAGTAGGGCCTAATGTTTTTTCTTCTAAGAGGAACGCCAAGTTTATGAAAGGTTTCTTTTAAAGTGCAAATGGAATGACCAGGTCGAGCGTAAGGGTAGTCAACAACAAGGACATCCTCCAAGAGATGGAGAACAAAGGGCAGTTTACAGTTGAATCCAACCTAGTGGAAAGGCTTCAGAATGGGTATTAAAAAATGTAAGGACCCAAAATAATTTATGGCGAAATACAATTTATCATACCAACTGACCCTGAATAAATGCCACTGAGTTGGGTGAAGAGGCATATAGTTTTGAAGCTATCTGTGATATCAGCTTCTCTGAGCCAAGCACCTCTCCCTGCTGATTTAATACATTCAATGGGTTGATCTACTGTAGCATAGCAAAGTGAGAAAGGTTCTAAGGGAATGAGATTCCAGACAGATGTATAATGAGACGTTTTCTTGCCAGAATATTTCCTCGTGGGGATGCCTATAGGATTTATGCTGGAGATGGAGGCCAAAGTGGACAGGACCGGATCGCTGGCCAGTTGGTTGCTGGCTTCGTTGGCAGGTTGGACCCTATGCTGTTTGGAGGCTGGTGCTGTGGTACTGGAATCCCGGGAGCCGTATTTTCTTTTTGGTGGTCACTTTCCGCCCAGATGCCGCAAGGGGAGATGGATACTTCTGGCAGAGATGAAACAGGCTCTTAAAAGAACAAAAAAAAAGATCTTGGTGCAAAAGAGAGCTTGAATGCTGCGGCTATACAAGTCCTGTACAAGTCCTTGCCAGTCCTGTGTGTACGTGCCTGGTGTCCAGTTTTCTGCCCCTCTCACACAAAATAAATCCTACTGTCTCTGTCATTAAGCGGCAAAGAGTTAACCTTTATTTTCAAACAAACACGCAAATATTTTAAAAGCCTCATCTCCTCGTGTGGCGACCCTGGGTCAGGCTAGTTCTACATCCAACAAAATATGTTTTAATGAGCCGAGCAGTCATTTAATGAACTTGCAGCTTCTGTCTTCACCCACCCACTTAAAGTGAAAGTGAAGTCAAAGTGTCAACAGTCATCATGGTGACGCGTGTTTTGTGTTTTTCAGTAGCCTACAGATAGAAAAGGAAACAAGCTGGATATGCCTAGGAATTATTTTTTAATAGCCTAATCTCTAGCATGGGGCAAATCTTTAAGGGTTACCACCTATCATGAACAGAAGAGTTGATGTAGAAATGTGGAAATGTTCACATGGGGGGGGGGGGGGACGTGGGCCCACCTGACCCCCCTCTGGCATCACCGTTCACACACACAGGAACATCTCCGGCAACACCAACACCAATGCTTCACCTCCCTCCCTCCCACCCTACCTCTCTCTCCCTCCCACCTTCCCTCTCTTTCTCCCCCTCTCTCTCTTCCTCCCTTTCTTTCTCTTGCCAAAGCTCTGCCACGTCTCTCTGCGCTTCTCCCACCTTCTTTCTCACCTTGTATTTTGGTTTTCACTGCCAATTCCTCTCCACAACTCCTCTCTTTCTCAGTATCCCTCTCTTTCCCTCTTTCTCTTGATTCTTCTCTCTGTCTGGGATACCTCCTCTTCCTCCATCCTCTCTGATCTTCTTTCACCATCAGCACCCACCCACCCACCATCTTACTTCTCCTCTGTGGTTCTCTCCATCACTCTTTTTTCTAACTCATCTTGCTCTTCCTATCTTCTTCCACCAGTACTGGTATTCTACATCCTTGTTGTTGCTTATATTACATCTCTGAGAAAAGCCTTCTTCATTCTCAACTCTCTTTAACCAAGTTCTAAATGTATGTATTCCCAATATTTTCTGCTCCATCTGTCCTCTGTCACACACACACCAGTCTCTCTTTCATCTATCTTCTCTCTCTCCCTCTCCCTCTCTCTCTCTCTCTCTCATTCTCCCCCATCATCGAATCCAAACCTGAATTGTGTCTTCCAAGGTGACACTCTCCCATTTTCTCACAACTTTTAGACATCAGCATCACCAAGCAAAAAAAGATTCCATTACAGGACAATGGTACTGGATGTCATGTGACAGCACAGGTTCCACGAGAGTGCGAATAAAACACTAGCCATGACAGCTTCCAAATTACAGTCAAAGGAGAGTGAGTGCACACTCTCTTCTGTTATGGGCCATTTAACTGTAATTGTGAGAGTATTGCAAAATGCCATGAAATATCACTTTAGCAGAGCATTTTCAGATTCCACATTGTTTTGCAGGCATCCGTAAAGGACCAAAAATGTTCAGTGACAATCCTTAGCTTTCCATGACGTCCTGAAGCCTTGATCCAGCACCTAACTGAAACATGAAACAAAATAGTAAGACACGACATACACACACAGACACACACACACACACACATACACACAAAACACTGAAACACACATGTACACACTTCTGTTGTTATCGTCTGTTGAGAAATGAACCGGCAGGTGTTTTTCCTTTTGTTGGTGTTTGCCCCATTCTTCTCTTCCTTCCATCCTTGCCCCCCCCCCCCCCCCCCCCCCCTCCTCCGGGCTCTGTGAAGAGTCAGCAGTGATGGGACTTACTTGTTTGTTTGTTTGTTTGTTTGTTTGTTTGTTGGGACCCATATGCAAATGATAAAGTTCTTAGTTCTGATAGTTCTGATTGTGATTGCGCTGATGTCATTGTCTATACACTTCAATTGGAAATCTGTTTTATTTATTACTACAGGCGGCATGTCTTCATATGGTTGTGTGTGTGTGCACACTTACATCCATGTCAGTGTGTATTTGTCTCATGTGTATGTATGAGCGTGTGTGTATGCACACTTGTTGGGGTGCATCTGGAGTCATATAGTGTTATGTGTGTGTGTGTGTGTGTGTGTGTGTGTGTGTGTGCGAGTGCATGTGTGTGCGTGTGTGTGCGAGTGCGAGTGTGTGTGTGTGTGTGTGTGTGTGTGTGTGTGTGTGTGTGTGTGTGTGTGTGTGTGTGTGTGTGTGCGAGTGTGTGTGTGCGAGTGCATGTGTGTGTGTGTGTGTGTGTGTGTGTGTGTGTGTGTGTGTGTGTGTGAGAGTGCATGTGTGTGTGTGTTTGTGTGTTTGTGTGTGTGTGTGTGTGCATGCTTTGTCTGAGCTGTTTGGGTTGTGGGGATAGATCAGCTCACAGCAGCTGTTTATCAGGTACAGGTGGGCCACTGCTGATACCTTTTGCAGCCACAGAGAGCAGCTAACCTGGAAATTGATGTTTCACATCAACGAGCCTCTCTTTGCTCCACTGCTGGGAGCGTGCATGTGTGTGAGTGTGTGTCTGTGTGTACATGAGAATGTTGTAGGTGAGATGTATAAGAAGGGTGTATTAGCTAAGCATATGGACGTGTCAATGTGGGGGTTTGTAGGTTTATGATTGGGAGAAAATAGTAAAGGTCTTCAGGGTGAGCATGAATGTTATGTAGAATTGTGTGTGTTTGTTTGTGTGTGTGTGTGTGAGACAGAGAGCGAGATTGTGTATATGAGTATTTGTATAAACGTGCTAACTGCTCTCAGTTTATGTGCCGCTAAGTGTTATTGGAGAGAAGCTGTTGAATGGCACCATTATCCCCCCCATTTTCTGAGCTATATGAAGAAAGGTTATCATGTCCTTCGATTGAAAGATGACATTTGTTCTCATAAAGGCCATGCCATCCTTTCCCTATGGGATTCATCGGAGCCTGGATTAGTGCTCCTTTTTCTGGATTTCTGCCAAAATACGACACATTTAGTTTTTCTGCCTTTTTCTGCTGTTTGTGTTAACTCTCTGTCCTCCTCTCCTAACTGTATCTACTGCTCTCTCTCTCTCTCTCTCTCTCTCTCTCTCTCGTTCTCTCATTCGTTTCCTGCCATTGTTATTCATTGTTATTCAGGTTTAGTTTACCGTACCTCACCCAGACAATCATGTTCTTGATTCAGCACTATCTGCAAACACAATACTTTTCTACTTTTCTAATTTGCTGTCTGGGTGTATATGTAATTGTAAGATTGAATGTGTACATTTATTTCTAAATATATATATTTGTGTGTATGTGCGTGAGCGTGTGTGTATGTGTTTATACTGCAATACTAGGGGGGAGAGGTGTTGGGCACCATAATTAAGTGATTGCATGTATTTCAGTTTGTGTTTGTGTGTGTGTGTATGTGTGTCTATGTCTGTGTCTGTGTCTGTGTCTGTGTCTGTGTCTGTGTCTGTGTCTGTGTCTGTGTTTGTGTGTGTGTGTGATTGTGTGTATACCAATGTGTGTCTCTCTTATCTCACAGCGGAGAAGGTATTTGACATTTAACAGACTGTTGTAGCCAACCTACATTTATGCACTTGTTTCTTGTCTATTTTTCTCCCACATGCAGTATTTTGCCATTATTTGGGCAGACCTTAGA
>NC_045164.1:7320941-7338441 GCF_900700415.2 Clupea harengus | reverse complement strand
CACACACACACACACACACTTTCACACACACACTTTCACACACGCGTTCACATGTACATGTACATGCACACACAAATACACAAACACTCACACACACATCAATAGAAAAACAACCAATCGATACAGACATACAGACACACACCTTAAATACACCCCACAACATATCCTCTCTTAAAGCTGACCCATACCTGAGGCGTGTGCTTTCTGTTGTTTATTCTTGCTGCCTGTATACCTCATTAGTCAATACATGCCCATCATGAGCTGGGGCAATGCAGGGGTTGTTTGTGTTTGTGTTTGTGTTTGTGTTTGTGTTGGGCTGTGTGGGGAGAACCACCAAGAGTGTTTCACTTCAGGCTGAAATGTCAGCGGTGCCCCTTCACCCTCTGAAAACAAGGAGAAGATGTGTTCCGTATGAAAGATAATGGGTGGGGATAAAGGGTGCTTAGTCTTAGTGGTGTGTCTGGAGTTGGCATTCTGGTGGTGTGATATGTATCATGCAGGAGGGACTACTGCAGTGGAAACATAAACACACACACACACACACACACACACACATACACACAAACACACACACACACACACACACACACACACACACACACACACACACACACACAGCTAGACACACACATGTACACACACACGATGCTTAAGACAATCTGCTCTGTCTTTTTTTCTAACCCCTCTCTGTTCACCGCTGTCCTCCTCTCCTTCTCTAGTCCCCTTCTCCCTTCTCCATCTAATCCTTGATATGAGGTAATTGGCAGAGCTGAGCATTCAACTTCAAACAGGACTGAAACAGGACACACAACAAAAGCACACACACGTACATACACACACATACAGAGAGTATGTCACGCACTGTGCACATGTGTATATAGAAATCTATTTTTGTTTATTGTATGTTGCCTGCATACAACACACACCTTCTTTGCACCAAATCTTCAAAGTACCTTCTTCACTTCTCTCTCTCTCACACTCACACACACACACACACACGCACACTCATGCCCATTTTCACACCCCATTTCTCTGTGGTCTCCGCCTGTCTCTCAGTCAGAATAAAGATGAGGTTAGTCCTGTTTAAGCGAGTCCGGTTAGGCTTGCACCAAGAGAGCAATCAAAAGATTTTCTCATCAGACATGCAGAGCCAGCACAAAATAAAAACATTAAACGTATGGGTCTTAAACAAAAATTACTTTTTAATATCAGGAGAGAATGTAAAGTGTGTTATAAGCAGTTGTCAGTTCTCATGTCACTAATGTCAGTATAGAATATAAAAAATACATCTGGTCTGACATTATGTGTCATCCATGCACATTTCGCAGCATATAGCTCTGTACCCAAAACCAAAGCAAAATTCATTTTCTGCAGCCAGTGTGTGTTGTACAGAAACATTGCTGGGGACAGGTAAAGCTGTTTCGCTGGAGCCAAGTAAAGGATGAGCCTCTCCCCTCCGTTCAGTCCTGATTGCTCTCTGTCTGCTCCCTCTCTCTCTCTCTCTCCCTCTCTCTCTCTCTCCGTTCCTCCCTCCCTCCCTCTTTTTTCACTCTCATCGTCTTCCTGCCCAACTTTCTCTCGGCTGCTGCATTTTGATGGCCTCATTACCTCCCTGACCCCCGATGACCTCGGCCGGGCAAAGAAGACACACTGCCACATCACTTCATCAAGCTGTCACTCAGCAGAGCTGCCACACTCACTGGCCAATCACAGATTACACAAGCATCAGAGGCCGGGCTGTGTGTGTGTAGGTGGGGGTGGGATGGGGGGGTTATGTACCAGTGCAGAGAGGGGATACTGCAAAAGAGGGGGCGGGGTGGGGGGGGGGTGAAGGAGAGTGGAAAGAGCAAAGCAGAGGATGGAGGAGAAAACAAAAGAGAGACAAACAGAAAGAAAGAAAAAATTAATGCAAGACAGAAGCAAACATCACTTAAACAAAAGAATAAACAAAAGTAAAACTAAACAACAGAGATGGTTTAGAACTGAAGTACAGAATAAACTAAATATGAGAGAATGGTGAGAGACAAAGAAGTGTGTCCACCTGTGTGTGTGTGCGTGTGTGTGTGTGTGTGTGCACATGCACACTCCTGTGTGTCCACCTGTGTGTGTGTGCGTGTGTGTGTCGGATTGCATGTGTTTGTACAGTATGGTGATCTGTAACTGCCGGCGTAATTTGTGGTGCTATAAAGATGCTTGGAGAAGCCTGTATAAGTGAGCAGGTGGACTCTCAGCATTCTCTCTGTCAGCAGTAATGAGCTGGGTGAATTTACTGCTCCTTCCCTCTCCCTGTACTTGTGTGTGTGTGTGTGTTTATGAGTGTGTGTGTGTGTGTGTGTGTGTGTGTCTGTGTGTGTGTGTGTGTGTGTGTGTGTGTGTGTGTGTGTGTGTGTGTGTGTGTGTTTATTAGTGTGTGTGTGTGTGTGTGTGAGAGAGAGAGAGAGAGAGAGAGAGGGTGTGAGCAAGAGAGAGATAGAAGGAAGGAGAGAGGCAGGGCAAAAGGAGGGAGGTTGAGATAGGGGGAAAAAGACAAATGAGAGGAATTTCATAGCTAAAAACAATATATCAGTGCAGCACGCAGTGAATGGGATCTAAAGTAAAGGTAGTATGAGCTGCATACTGAGTGAATATGAATAATAAAAATCTCTCTGGAATGATGACAACATGTAGAAATAAGATTAATAGTGGCCATTACACGTGTGAAATGTATTTGAGGAAAGGGCAGAGAGAAAGTGTGTGTGTGTCTGTGGGTGCCTTTGTGTTTAAAGTGTGTGTATCTCTACACAGCCTGAATCCTGCTGCCTCTTGGGGAATTGATCCCCTGTCCTAAAAAAACACATACATACACACGCACGCACGCACGCACGCACACACACGCACACACACACACACACGCACACAAACTTGCCTCCTGGTGTGTGTCCACTGGGGTGTCAGAGACTCATCAATGCCATGAAATGTCATCGCTAATGACTTTTCTGAGCTCGCTTGCAGTGCAGATCCCCGCTGTTCTCTGAAACACACAAACTTTTCCATCTCCAACTGAGAACTAGTCTGCCCATGTCCCTGTCCATGTGGGCCCACATCCACCTCGTAAGGCTCATCTGTGTATAGCTGCCCCTCACCAGCCATTCAACCATCACTGGCTGAAAACCACATCTCCGAAAAGAATGACACCACCATTTTAGCCATCCGACCATCACGTAGAAGCAGAATAATACTCCCTTTACATGATGGTGGGATAATAGTGGAGGTAGGAGCAGAGATGGCCTGTTCCGTTTGAATATTATTTAGTGTCAGTGATGGTGCATAGGTGGTGTTTTTTATGGAAATTCTTGCCAGTTTAATGAAATCACAGCAGCAGGCAAAGCAGCAGGCAAACTCCACTGACCATGTTTTCTAAATGCTGTTTTCTCTCTCAAATGTTTTTCAAAGCCCTTGAGTCAATGCCAATCCAGTGGCATGTTCCCTCTCCCCTGAATGCCATATCCACCTTGATCATCTGGAGTGTGTTGGCAGTGTGTGTGTGTGTGTGTGTGTGTGTGTGTGCGTGCGTGTGTGTGTGTGTGTGTTTGAAGCTTGAAGCACAGGTTCAGCCCCCTGTGTGTTTGTGCTGATCCTTTTAAGAGAGGGTAGAGCAGTGCTCCTGTGATCCTCCCTCCCCAGCCAGTCAGTCTGCCTTGCCTGAAAGAGACCTCCCGGGGGCACTCTGGGCCAGGCGCCAGCCGAACCCGCTGCCCGCCCTGAAGCCTGCACTGGCACCACAACACAGGGGCGTGCCGGGGAGAGAGGTACAGCGCGGGCCACTGGGAGTGGAAGCTGACAGACTGGACAAATCAGATCAGTACGCTGCCACGCCACAGACCAGTCTGTCAGGAGAGCACAGCCTCCTGCCACCTCTGGTCAAGCTGGTGTCCATACTGACTGCAGCATGCCCCCAAGCCCACTGCATTTGTGGGTTATATCCACTTTTTATACTCATAGAAAGTTGGAAAATTCTACCAATATAGGAACACAATCTTTCTGATTTGAATCCCTCAGTATATGGCTTATCTCTTTCCCTGTGAGTTATCTATACATTCCAAGTGAACACCATGGTAACCACTAAGCATGTCTGAGCTTTGCCTCCTCGCTCTCTCCGCTCATCCCAGCCCGGAATTCAAACTTGTCACCATGGCACCCAAGTGGAGCCTCTTTTTGACAGTAAATAATGGGGAAAAAAGAGGATTCTCTCCTATAGAAAACCACGGATCCATGAAGCAAGGGAGTGAGGCAGGGGAAAGAGAGTGGGAAATAGAAAAGAGGCAGGAATCCCATCCCCTTCCTGTCCTTCTGTCTGAAAATAGAGCTGGTCATCCCTATCCATCTGTCTGTCAGAAACGACCTACCTGGGCTGATTAGAAGGTAAATCGGGGAGATGTGCTTTCAAAGGTGTGGGTGAATATGGATGACTCTGGACCGCAGGCACTCTCGAGTGCGTCTCTGTTTGCTTGACCATCTGCTCGAAGAGATGCAATTTTGAAGTAGCTGAGATAATCCTCGCCGTGCAGCCAAGCACATGAAATGTCCTGTACTCACTGGGTGAGAGAAAAGGAGCACCTTTGTGCGTGTGTGTGTGTGTGTGTGAGTGAGGGTGAGTGTGTGTGTGTGTGTATATTGTAACAACCCCCTCAGGAGTAAATGGCTGTGAAGAGAGTCATCACACGTCAGTCAATTGGCTGAGAGACGGTAGCCGGCTCTGGAACAGTTTACGGCACATTGTTTCTAGTTGGGTGGTTAGCTTCAACAATACGGGCCCTCTGATGCTCTATGACGCTAAATCACACCCCCCCCCCCCCTCCCCCCTCCGCCCATCCATTTATGTACCCTCAACCTCACCACCACCCCAGCCTTACCTCTGCCTTCTCTGTCTTTATCTTTGTGTCATTTACTTTAGCCGCTTGAGCATGAAGAACACCTTTGATTTGTGTGTGTGTGTGTGTGTGTGTGTGTGTGTGTGTGTGTGTGTGTGTGTGTGTGTCTGTGCGCTTCACCGAGAGTGTGCGTATGTGTGTGGAGCCGAATGTCCTTGTATGCCTTTGTGTGTACATTTGTGTACACTTGTGTGTGTGTGTGCGTGTTTTTAGTGGGCAAATAATTCGTGTTGGTATATATTTTATGTTTGTAGACCATGTAGCGAAGGGAGAGCAGGGTCACCCTACCCGGACTCGAACCCAGGTCTACAGGGTGCCAAACATGCTCTCTGACCTTAGGTGGCAAGGTAAAGGAGTTATGCTCACCAGACAGACAGCTCACAGACCATGAATGTACGGGAGTATGTGCCATTGAGTGCATGTCCAAGATGTATATATGAGTATGATCTGAGCATGTGTACATGAGGTGGATGTATATATGAGTATGATCTGAGCATGTGTACATGAGGTGGATGTATGATCTGAGTATGTGTACATGAGGTGGATGTATGATCTGAGTATGATCTGATCATGAGTATACTATGAGGTGGTTGTATATATGAGTATGATCTGATCATGAGTATACTATGAGGTGGATGTATATATGAGTATGATCTGAGCATGAGTATACTATGAGGTGGATGTATATATGAGTATGATCTGAGCATGAGTATAGGTCTATGTGTGAACTCCCCTGTCAGAGGCAGCTGTTGTTTGTCTGACCACCACTGCGTTCGCTCTGCAAGGCGTTCAGAGAGAGCACAAGGTAGCACTTTATTTGGATAGTGCGCCTACAGCGACTTTAGAGATGGTTTGTTGAAATTTGGGTTCAGGCTTCAGTTCAGTCGTTCACCAACCCCCTAACCTTACCCTTGAATTGTAGTTATCGGAGATTCAACAGATAAATTGTTTATAATCTGTAGATAGTCTACGGGACAATCCAAATAAAATAGAAAGAGTGATGGGGAGAGAGAGACAGAGAGAGAGCGAGAGAAGAGTGAGGGAGAGAAAAACAGAGAGAGAGAAAGAGAGAGAGAGAGGGAGAGAGAGAGAGGTGCTGGCTCTGTGAAAAGCCATTAAAGTTTGATTCGCCCAGCCCTCTCTTTTTGAATAAATAACCCTGTCATTCCCCTCGTCTTTTTTCCAACTTCTTTTCCCCTTCACCTCCCTCTCTCCGTTATTCACCCAGACCCACACATGCACTGGGTTGAGTTTCAGGACAGTCTCTAGAATATGACATGCCATATATAGTGTGTGTGTGTGTGTGTGTGTGTGTGTGTGTGTGTGTGTGTGTGTGTGTGTGTGTGTGTGTGTGTGTGTGTGTGTGTGTGTGTGTGTGTGTGTGTGTGTGTGTGTGTGTGTGTGTGTGTGTGTGTGCAACTATAGGTAGAGCTAGTACTTGAAAAATGTCATGTACCACTACCCTGTGCTACCTGGTGTCGCAAAGGTCATGGGTTAAGGTTAAGGCTACGGTTATGTATAAACCTATATCTAGTGCGACCATAACTCAGGATTCCTCTGTTTAAATGTAAGGCTCTCGCTTTTCTGTCACATGTGTATGATGGTGCGTCTGTGAATATATCTAAGTATGCTTGTGTGTGTGTGCGTGTGTGTGCGTGTGCAGGCATGCAAACAATCTTTTGAATGTATCTATATACATATTGATAACTAGGTATCATCTATCCTCATGTGTTTGTGTGCATTTCTAAATCACAATATTCTCCAGTGATATAAAACATATGGATTGGCATCGAGAATCTTCTCTTTTTGCCCATTTCAACATCACCATCCCCCTTCCAGTCCCATGTGTGTCTGGAAGAATCCAAATGTTCTTCTCTTTCTCTTTCTCTTTACATTTCGCCTCCTCTACCTCTTTCTCTTCCCCCCTTTATGTCTCTCTCTCTCTCTCTCTCTTGCACTATCCCTCTGTGTCTCTCCTCCTCGTGCTCTCTCTCTCTCTCTCTATCCCTCTGTTTGTATCCTCCTTTCTCTCTCTCTATCTCTCTATTCCTCTCCTCCTCGCTCTCTCTCTCTCCTCCGACGGAGGCTTGATTTGCCCTAATAGAGCTTTATAGCTTTTCCAATTTGCTCAAATCTGTTTTGGCTGTCACACGGCGTAGCTGAGAGGAAGAGGGAGACAGAGAGAGAGGGATAGAGAGAGAAAATGCAAAAGGCAGAGAGCAAATGATGGAGAGGATGTGATGAGTATGAGGAAGAGAGGGAGATGAAAAGGAAGATGAGAAAAAGAATATAGGCAGTCGGCACCTTTTTCCTCTCCATTTTTTTGTCTCGGCTGTTGTTGTTCTGAGACAAAGTCCTCCCCTTCCTAAAGGCCCTCTCCTTTCAGATAATACTTTCCTTTCCCCTAATAACACACATATATGAAACTCCATCTACTTTCACAAGTGATTCATTCAGCTATCTTGATTAGGAACTCTTTAGATTCCGGACTTTTAAAAGTGCCTGAACTTCCTATGGTTCCACTTGGTGACTGAACTAGCTGCTTATTTAGAGTCAAGGTGCAGGGACCCAGATGTGTAATGATGTAGGCTTGCAGGGTGGAGCACCCCCCTGTGCATTATATTAATAATGCATGAGGCCGTACACCTAACAGTACCGGAATCAAGCCCACAGTTCCACAGCAACTTACCCCATATGGAGTGACATGGTGGAAAAGAGACTTGTGCTGGGGCAGAGAGAGGGATAGAGAGAAAAATAGAGCTATACAGAGAGAGAGAAGGAAAGGAAGGGTGAGACACATACGGAGAGAGGGGAGAGAGCGATAAAGAGAGAGAAGGATAGGGAGACAGATGGAGGGAATGAGAGAGCAAGAGGCTGAGGTCGTGGGGTGGCTGTGAATGCAATCAGAGCTCTATTCAGCCTCCCCTGCTCTTCTCTTCCCCTCTCTCACTCCCTTGCTCCTTTCCTTTACCTCTTGCTATATAGAAATGAAAACTTCTCTTAGATTGGTGCGGTCATGGTGAGCAGGTCATGGTGCATAATGCATGGTGCAACGTGATGAGATATATATACGTCAGGGACAAAACTGGGGTCCTTGGGGGTGTGGCCCCATAATTGCTCTGCTTAATTCCCACAATCATAAAGTTTCACAGGAATTGTGATCAAAATCTCTGTTAGTTCATCAACACTTTGGAAGTCCATGCTTCAATGTGCCGTTCCGATGGATAGTTGATTATCCTGATTCTGCTAATCGCCGCTGAAATGCGCCTCTCATCCTCTTAGCTCCTCGCTTTAAGCAGGACTCCTCAGCAGCTGGGACAGATGGCCAGACGCCTGAGCAATAGACGTGTTTGACAAACATTCACAGCCCGATCAATCTGACGTGAATCAATCGGCTGTGGAATCAATCGTTTTGCAGCGTCTCCGCCGTCACTCTGGTCCAACTGGCCATTGCTAAAGCCTTTGTCATTCATTCGTGGCTACACCCACCCTCACCCAACACCCCACCTCTCTGTTTTGACCCCCTCCCTCTCCCCAAATTCCACCCATCTTCCCTGGAGTCTCTGTCAGAAGTCCCTTTGATCTTTAATTGAGTCATGCTCCCTGGACCCCCGTTCCACTCCTCCCCTCTACCTCTCTTTCTCCTTGGAGAGGTTTGAGAAAGAGGGAATTTGAAAAAGAGAGGAAGAGAGAGAGAGAGAGAGGAAGATATAGAATGAACAGAGGAAGTATGAAGGAGAAAGGGAGAACTCTCTCTCACACCAATTTTTCCACTAGTATTAGTACCACAATCCTGTGGCTGGAAGATTATATTATGGTACATCACTTGACAAAGCAGATGAAGTTACATGTGAGATGCACACAGCCACACAATGGTTAAATAGGTTATTCCTCCACTAAGCCAATACTCACATTTGAGATTTGACAGAGTTCCTTTATTTCCCACATGGTACTCTTTCGGTACTTAGTACCAGTCCGTGCTACCTTAGGGCATTTGTCTATGTAGCGTTTTTCCTGAGTGCCTGATCTTTTCAGTCGGTCCCAGTGAGGAGAGAGTGTATGCGGCCGCATGCGACAGCCTAGAGAGAAAGCGCTGCACCCACCTTTTTTGTGCGCCCACTCCGAGCGCTTACAGTTGAACGTTTGTGAACTTTTAAGAGAGGTGCTGGTGTCGTCACACAGGGCCAATGCTAGTCATATAACGGCGGTGGTGATACGTTGTCAAGATATTGTTGTCGTCGAAAACAAATAAAGCAGCATGGGAGCGTTGCGAAGACGCGCTGCCCAGCGCTTTTCTACACATGTCTTTACTTCTTCACACTTCTGTTTGTCTGTAATTATGCTCTCAATAACTGTGTGTCACTACGGAACTGTGTCACTGAAAAAATCTGCTTTTTCTGCTGAGTCCGAGCAAGTTATTCAGTACAGGAAAGACTTAACAGTCTGTTGTTTCTGACTCTAACCCTACCTGCCACTTACACTGTCCACCTGACAGGCTGGTCCACACCATTGACTGGCTGTGTCTATTACTCAGGCTGACCAGGTCAGCACAGCGCCCCAAATAAAAGCCCACAGGACAGCAAACATGCCTGTCTCCTACTCGACACTAAAAGGTGTTACCTGGACTCGTTGTCTGTTGTGAGGCACTGGACTGACAGATCTGTTGTCTTCTGTCGACATGCTGACGACCTCAGCCGTCAGTTCGATATTTCAAGAAAGTGTCTTTGTCTCTGGACACAATCACATGTCATCAAGTGTCAGTGGAATAGCAGCATTGCTATGCATGAGACTGAGAAGCCTTCACCAGTGTTTATGCTCTGCTCATGCATACTAAGAGAGTTTTGCGACACGCTGGGTTTCTCCTCAACGGACATTTTTAGAGGGTTTGTGGGTTGACTGTAAGGTAGTGTGGTGACCACGTCTGGCTGAGGGATCTTTATTGGTAGAGACGGGATCTAAGTGCCGTCACTTGTGCAGACCTGGTGAATTTTGCCTCTCAGCGTTATCAGTCAAATGTCTTTTTTTTCTCTCTCTCCATCTCTCTCTCTCTCTCTCTGCCTATCTCTCCCTTTCCTTCTCTCTTCTCTCCGTCTCGCTCTCTCTTTGTCATCAATGTGTTTGATTTCATTGACTTTTGATTTATTGTAAAATAATGCTTGAGAAAGGAGTTGTGAGCTTGAGAGAGACAGACATGAGAGAGAGAGAGAGAGAGAGAGAGAGAGTGAGTCATGTGTGTGTGTGTCTGTGTGTGCGAGGAGTCATGAATCTTCTTTTTCCTCCATTTCATTTGTATCGTTTTAGCATGTCCCGTCAGTTTAATTTGATCCATTTAGGCTGACATTGCGCCACTAATGTGGAACATCCCCAGCAGCTTCTCCTGTGGGCTGTGCAGGCAAGCAGTGAGAGGCAAGGAAGTGAGAGGGAAAGGGAGAGAGACTTGACTTTTAAAAAAACGTTATTTAAAAAACCATCAAAACCCAACATAAACAAATTAGTCTACATCGCTAGTTTAATACAAGCCTATCAGAGGAGGCTAATGGCAACTGTTCCTCCCCCCACACCCCATTTGTCCTGATACTGATGGAGTAAGGGAGAGAAATAAAGAGGAAAGGAAAATGAAGCGATGGTGATAGAGTAAGAGAAAATGGTAAATTAGCGGGACAGGGGAATAGGAGGTGTAGAGTGACATAGAGGAGGGGAGGGGGAGGAGAAGAGAAGAGGAGAGAAAGAGGGGTGAGTTGGATGGGAGGACATGTTGTACTGGGAGTAAGTTTGAGTAATACTCATAGTATTAGATAGTAGATAGTACTCATACTGTACACCAGGATTCTTCTGCACGTGGACTGCACTTTGTCAGTTAGACATCACTCGTGTCATTAGGTCACAATCCATTTGACAATTGTGTGTTTTAGCCGTAGAGTTCCTCCTTATGGTCCCAAGAGACGTCAGACTTTTATTTGGGCTTTTAGTTCAGTCTGAGAGTCTGTGGTTTTGATCAGTGGAATTGGTGTTGATCTTTTGTTGTGTTTTATTCTATAAGTACTTTTATTTGGTTAACTTATGTATTTTAATGTTTTTTTATCTATTTATATCATATTTTATCTAATTCTAACTTGCTGGTCTTTTATTGTTTTGTTTACTCTTTTTACTCATATACACTACTTCGGTTCTTCTATTAGGTTTTTCATTTTTCTAGTTTTAGACGTTTATTTCCTTTTATGTCCTTTAATTCTTGTTTACTCGATTATGAAGCACTTTGGTACAACTTCTGGTGTTTTTAAATGTGCTACACAAATAAAGTCGACATGACTTGACTTGTAGACCTTCTCCCCTCATCATGATTCCCCTCCTGGTCCACTCTACGCCCTGCCCAGCCCAGCCCAGCCAGTGTGGTGAAAATCAAAGGTTCTTTTCCCTGTCCTTCTTTCCCCTATCTGCCGTCCCTCTTTTTCACTCTCTTCTCCCTCTGTCTCTTTCTTCCTCCCCGTTTATCACACTCCCTCCCTTACACCATCTCTTGCTTTTTCCCCTCCTTCTCTTCCATCTCCCACAGTCTCTACTTCTCACTCACCGTTGTTCTATTTCTTCCTCTCTTGCTCCCTTTCTTCCTCTCTCTCTATATCTCCTTCTATGTCTGTTTTATCCTCCCTCTCTTCTTCTTCTCTGTCTCCCCCTCTCTTTCTCATCCCTCCCTCTCACTCCCTCTTCCGCTCTCCATCTCTCTCGTCTCTCCCTCTCTCTTCATGTCCCCCTTTTTCTCTCTCTCTTTTCTCTCTCTCTTTCTCCTTGCTTTCCTCTCTCTCTTCTCTCTTCCCTCTGCTCCCTGCCCCACACCAGCTCCCCTCTGGTTCAGACGTCTGCTGCAGAGCTACATGAAGTGATTGCAAACTGGACTCCCCTCATCATGCTACAGCAGCCTCCCCACCCTCCCACCCCCACCCCCACCCCCGTCCTCACTGCCAATCAAAGAGGCTCCATGGCAGCCTCATTTTACGGGGGCCGCTGCAGGGGATGGCTACAGAGGGTCTCTTTTTCCAATCCCGCCCCTTTTCAAGAGGCAGCTTGAGAACACATGAAGAGATATAGGACATAGGTCTTCCTATATAAGTACTGTATATTTGCACAGTATTCAATATGTTATTTGTTCTGATTCCTTACATTTGGTATTTACGGTAATTACGAATGGTTCTGTGGTTGAAAATATATTTAATGGCTGATACACTGATTGTACACACGGATTATCTTTTTATTGGAGTTTTATATTCCAGAAGAGCAAACTAGTTTACAAGATGCCATTTCTTACTGGCATGTTAGAGGTAGCTGTGCTATCTGGAGCTGCAGAATAATGACACTTTTTCAGAAGACTTGCTGAAAACACATCAGAGACATGTGCTGATATCACAAGCACAATATACATGTTATTTGGGTTATTTGTTATGATTTTGTCCATATTCAGGGATAATTCATAGAGAACAATGGAAATTTATAAAGGACTTTAAACATAGTGTTTTTATAAAGTGTTTATAAAGTTTGACCACATTTTTGTATGTACATTACGGCTGTATACATTTTAGTTAAAGTTTATTATGACAGCTTATAACTTTTTCTGAGTTTTATATCCCAACCTTTGAAGAACTGTTTTTCCACTGAGATTTGAAACATTACTAGATGCCAGTTCATAATAAGATGCTACAGGCAGTAGTGATATCAGGAGCGGCAGGATAATTAAAATGGTTTGATTTTCGTTTTCATCCCTCTGTATGTTTTGCTCTCTTCCACTATCTCTTTCTCTATCCTCCTCTCCTCCTCTCCCTTTAATCTCCATTCCAACTCTTCCCATCTCCCTTATCTCTCTCTCTCTCTCTCTCTCACACTCACTCACTCACTCACTCACTCCATCTGTCTTATATTGAGAATAAGAAACTATCACGTCTTGACCATCAGCTCCCACTTTGATGCTGATGAAGCAAAGCTGCCCTGTCGCTGCCATTTCCATTTGATACTCAGTGACCGCGACACCCCCCGTCACATCTGGTCACCCGCAACAGGACCCTACTGTACCACTGCCCGTCCACTCTGTCTTTGAAGCGTCTACAGACTGATAAAAGAGAAGGGGTTCGTTGGCCGTGCTTGAGCCAGCGTTTTTGATATCTAATTGGATGGAGGGTAACTTGGGTCAGATCAAGGCTGTACCCTGTAAGTCCTGAACTTTGACCTTGTGCAGGAATAATGCATGTGGTGAAGCCATAGCGGAATAAAGATGGATGAGCGAGAAGTAGAAGGGAGGGGGAGGGAGAGAGAGAGAGAGAGAGAGAGAGAGAGAGAGAGAGAGAGAGAGAGAGAGAGAGAGAGAGAGAGAGAGGGATCTCAGGAGAGGAAGGTAGGGAAAGTGAGTGATAGCTGAACTCACTGTCAGGCGGCTGTCTTAGAAGTGTATATTTGATTGTGTGTGTGTCTGCGTCTGCGTCTGTATCTCTGTATCTCTGTGTTTGGTGGTTTTTCTATTCATGTATGTGCATGTGTGATGTAAAGGTAACTCCCAGTGTGGTGCAGCTTGTCTCGGAGATGTACGTGCTTGTACTGATGTGTGTGTGTGTGTCTCTCTGTGAGTGTGTGTGTGTGTGTGTCTCTCTGTTAGTGTACGCTGTAGACTTGCAGGCTCTGCCTGAAGCGCTAGAAGAAAAACATTGTTTTCTTCCGCTGATTTTTAGAGAAAGCACAGAGAAGACTTTCCTAATTGATCTATAGGACACTTCCCACCACTGTAAAATTACATTTAGTAAAAGATGACGCAGAGCGAGACGGAGGGGACATTGGGGGAAATCTAAGGTGAAGAACAGTGGCAGTGGCACAGGCACGAGCGAATTAGAGCACATTTAGCCATGTGAGGTTTCTCTTGTGAGGCCTGTAGTATGTCACAGAGAATCTACTAGTCTCTCTCTCTCTCCTCTCTCTCTCTCTCTTGTGTCCTTAGAGAACACCACTTTAGTTATATGTGGTATAATTAGCCAACAAGAGGGAGTTTAGGGTCACCTGGCAACACACACTGTGCATCGCCCCTTGGGACAAACAGTGCATGATGTGAACCACTGCTGCATTCAAACACATATGAGTTTCATATCTCAAATAGTTTTTCCAATGAGACGTTCAACACAGTATTGTGTGAATGCACCGCTCTGCTCATCGCCTTTACACCTCAGTGTAGACATACGTATGCTACCACTAAGAGATAATAATTATCGAAATGTTTTGAAATGAAAATGAAATAAATCACATTCACGAAATGAAACCGAAGCAGGTGTGATAGGGCTGGCTGTTACTCTGAGCTTAATCCCCAGTTGTTAAGGATGGTTTAGGGGGGTGTTAGCACGTCAGATGAGCCCATTCTCTCTGGAGTTAGACACGCTTCATTTCGCACACTCATCCCCTCAAGTGCTTAACGTAAGAAAGGAAAAGAGGAAGGAAGGGTCACAGGAGACTACACTGTGCAGTAAGGAGCTGCAGACAAGATATATATATATATATATATATATATATATATATATACTGTATATATATATATATATTTGAAACTATACCAGCTTGTCCTATTTCATTTCAATGGTCTTTTACACTTTGTGCCTGTGTGTTTAGCTAAAAAGTAGTTGTCCTACTCTTCTCAGTGATCTTCAACACAGAAAAATGTACGTTTTAACAACACTGCCAAAGTTTTCCAAAAAGTGTTCAACAAGAAGTAGTTGCCATGTATAAACCACAAACACCACACAGAGGTCTGAGAAGACTACGTGTGTGTGTATGTATGTGTGTGTGTGTGTGTGTGTGTGTGTGTGTGTGTGTGTGTGTGTGTGTGTGTGTGTGTGTGTGTGTGTGTGTGTGTGTGTGTGTGTGTGTGTGTGTGTGTGTGTGTGTGTGTGTGTGTGTGTGTGTGTGTGTGTGTGTGTTGCTGCTGTCCCATTAATTCCCCTCATTCCCCAACACTCTCTATCTCTGTCTCTCTGTCTCTCTCTCTCTCTCTCTCTCTCTCTCTCTCTGTCTCTCTCTCTCTCTCCCTCTCTCTCTCTCTGTCTCTCTCTCCCTCTCCCTCTCCCTCTCTCTCTCTCACTCTCCTCCCATTAATCAATTTCTCATCCTGATGCCATTTGCCAATGTTAATGTCAAAGCCTCTTTATTGAGCAGGGTCTTCAAAGACCCCATGACCCTGCTCTCTGGCTCTTCCTCTCTCCCTGTGTCTCTTTTTCACTGTTATGTTCCAGCTGGTCAATTTTAATTGTTTTAAGTGCTGATAAGTGTTGGCAAGAAGTATAAGATTTGCATATACCCATTGTGAAAATGCATTGCTTTCTATCTGTCTCCGTCTCTCATTCTTTCTCAGTCATTCTCTCTCTTTCTGTCTCTCTCTCACTCACTCACACACACACACACACACACGCACAAACCTGCCTTCCACACTTATGCACAGACACAAAGACAGACTAACAATGAAGTTCATTTCAGGACCGCTAAATGTATATATAATTAGATGTAATACCTATGCTACATAATTAACTTGAATAAAGCTCAGAACGTGTAAAGTTAATCAGATCCCACTCAGCCTTGAGCACTAATATAACTGGACTGGAAATTGCCTACATGAGTCACACTAAGGCAACTACATACTGCAGTTATAGCAACATTTCCCCTATATAACACTAATCAAGAAGGAATTAGACCTAATCTGCATGGTCAAGTGAATTTCTTCCCTCTCCCCTTGCGTCTCTCTCCCTGCACACACACACACTCACACACACACACACACACTCACAAAACTATCATTTTCTGTGCCTCTGGTCCCCTTCTCCTGTCTTCCTTCATGTCTTTATAAGAGCAGCTGTGGGCTGATTAAGGGAGAAGCGAGGGAGTGGAAGAGAGGGGGAGAGAGAAAGAGAGAGGATGGAGGATATGATAGAATAAAGAAATGAAGTCAGATTGCGCTGTCCCTTTTGGCCATGGCTGTTTATATGATAATCAGCTCACCTCTCATTTGCATTTAATTCTATTAAAAAATACATTTCTCCTTTAAAAAAAAAAAAAAACAGGAAAAGTAGAAAGGAAGAGAGGAATGGGAAATGAGGATGGAAAGAAGTGTGTCTGCGTGAGAGAGAGAGAGCGAGAGAGAGAGAGAGAGAAAGAGAGAGAGAGAGAAACCATCAGATAGAATTGTGGCAGACCCTTAAAGACAGAAAGAAAGGTAAAATGAAAGGAAGTCTTTCTGCTTCAACCTCTGCTGCTGAACAATAACAAATTAAATATAAGACATTTAACATAATACCATGGTTCCCAAAGTGTGTGTGTGTGTGGGGGGGGGGGGGGGGGGGAGTTGTTACAGCAAGGGGGCACGGCTTGAGGGTGAAAAAATGAAACGAGAACCCTAAACAACCAACTACTGGTCAAATGAAATATAGCAGAGCATAGTAGAATGAGAACCCTAAACAACCAGCTACTAGTTAAATGAAGTATGGCAGCACTCCTAAAGCATATTAGCCTCTAACTAACCTATTTGGTGATGAGTTTATAGCCTACTTTGTACTTATACAATATGGTCAGGGCCTACAGTTTAGGCTATATGTTAAAAAGGACAGCTAACCTAATTATTAATTCAATGGACATGAGCATGTCCATAGCCATAGTCATATGCATAGCCATAAGACCACAGGTCTGATCCGTTTTAAACAAGAACTCTGATCAAGTCAAATAAAAACATGTTTACCTGATAAAATACTTACATTTAACTGATTGATGAAATTAAATTGAAAATGTTCCACTGTTGTTGAAATGTAGAACCAATATTGTAGGAAATATGCAGCAATTTTTTGGGGGGAAGTTTTGGAGCCACTGGTATAACGAATGACTCTTCTATTGTGTCTGCAAGTACCCAAGTAAGGGCGAATCCCCAGACTGAGGGTTGAATTAAAATCAGTGTGCACAGACCATCAGACCACTGCTCAGACCAGAGTAATCTACTGGCTCTCTATCTCCGAAGCCTTCATGCGTGCTCCCTTGGAATGTGTTAACAGGATTGAACATTTCCACAATGATTTATTTACTTACGGTTAATTAGCAGCCACTGAACCAGAATGCGTGCACACACACACACACACACACACAAACAGACACATCCTGCACTCACTCTATTCCACTAACACACACACACACACACACACACACACACACACACACACATATTCACGCTGTCTTACACACACACACATGCATAAACACACGGGTGCGCAAAATTCTCTTATGTTGAACACTCGGCAGGTCACCTGTCATCTTTTCAAATGTCACATGAATGATGCTCAGTCATACTCATAAAACTGAGCAGTAGCCATGTTATACAACAGCAAATCTGCAGCACTGTAATTTAAGACCATTCATAAAGTTATGCTGGCAGTAGTGATTAGCATGTCAGTAGGTCCATTAGCGTGGTGTTATTGCCCACCATGTTTCACGTCCAACACCATGGAAATGGACAGGCTTTTTAGATTACCCATGCAATTATATAAGACAACTCCATTCATGATATACATGTCTGTCCAAACATGGTTGAGATT
>NC_045164.1:7305941-7315941 GCF_900700415.2 Clupea harengus | reverse complement strand
CACACACACACAGTAATTGATGAGACTTTCACTCAGAGCCCCCGGGTAGTAAGGTTTAAGACAGCTGTCATTCTAACAGCACAGACTATGCCAAAGAATTGGAGCCCTGTCATACCATCGATACACTACTAGTGTGTGTGTTTGTGTGTGTGTGTGTGTGTGCGTGTGTGTGTTAGGGAGGATTTCAGAAATGTTCTTGAGGTAGAAGAAGAAAAGACTTATATAGCTTTTGTTGGAATCTGTGTGTCAGTGTGTGTGAATGATATTGGATACAGGTCACCTCTCCTGTGAGTGGACACAAGTACTCAATTTTTCTGTTTCTAAGTTGCAAAACAATGGCTCATTAAAACTCCAAGACACCACAAACTATATATCACTAGGGTTATCAAAGGAGTGGGTTGAGTCTCTCTCTCGCTCTCTCTCTCTCTCTCTCTCTCTCTCTCTCTCTCTCTCTCTGTCTCTCTTTATCACACACACACACACACACACACTCTCTTACACTTGCTGTCATTGATTCCTGCCTGCAGGGATGCAGCGAGTCTGATGTTAAACACGAGACGATTTGCGTACACACACACACACACACACACACACACACACACACACACACACACACAGATATATATACACATATACATACACACACACACACACACATACTCAAACACACTCACACTTGCTGTCATTGATTTCTGCCTGCAGGAATGGAGCAAGTCTGATGTCAAACAAATCTGCGTGCTCTGTGTGTGTGTGTGAGTGTGTGTGTGAGTGTGTGTTTGTGTGTGTGTGTATGTGTGTGTGTGTGATCGCAGTTTACTGCTTAGGGCAGGAGTTACACTGTCTCTTCCACATTCCTGCCTTTTGCTTTTCTGTCTGTTTTCTCCCCCTACTCCATTCTTTGTTGCATCACTCTTTCATCTTTCTCTTCCACACACATCTCTCTCTCCCTCTCTCTCTTTCTCTCTCTCTCTTTCTCTCTGTCTCCCTCTCCCTCTTTCTCTCTCTCTTACTCGCTGTTGTTGTTTCCTTTAAACATTCATGGCTTTCATCTTGGATGGAGTCATCCTTATGTTTACTCCACTCCCTCAGTCAGCTCCCCCTGCCTTTACCTTTCAATTTTAAGGTCATTTCAACTTCTTCTTTTGTCATTGTAACAGACTTCTCTCTCACTCTCTCTCACACACACACACACACACACACACACACACACACACACACACACACACACACACACACACAGACACACAGACACACAGACACACACACACACACACACACACACACACACACTCACACACATCTGTCATCATTACCATGTGTTAAGAGGAGCACTTGTCCTCATGTCTTCCCCTCGTGTCTGTCTGTCTCATTCTGTATCTCCTCCCCTCCATCTCCCCTCTTACTCATAGGCAGAGGGGGCCGGAGGCAGCTCAGCCCTGTGGCGTTTGACTGATTGACTGTTGCGCACTGAACTCAGTGTGACGGGCTGTTAGCCATAGCCGCTAATCAGAGAGACACTTGCTGGGCTGGGCTGGGCTGGGTAGTGCTAGGCTGTACACTCAGACATTTCACAATACAGAGCTTTTAGTCGTTAGCAGTTTTTTTTTTTTTTTTTCTCGCTGTCTGGCTGTGGGAATCTCAATCTCAATCAGTGTCTGTCACACACTCTTTAGTCTTTCTGGAGCTCGCTCACTCTCTCCCTAACTTTATGTCTTTCTATCCATCAGTCTTTCTCTTCTTGAATTTTTCTCTACAGTTCTTTCTTCCCATACTCTTTCTCTTCTTTCTCTCTCTCTCTCTCTCTCTCTCTCTCTGTCTCTCTCTCTCTCTCTCTCTCTCTCTGTCTCTGAGTGTGCTAGAGACGGTAATGCACACAGACACATCTGGCCTTTTTTCTGCTGAGTCCTGCCTGTCTGCTGAGGAAAGAGTCAGAGGGGAAGGCTCACAAGGAAAGAAAACACTGTTGATTGAGAGAGCAAGACTGAATGACAAACATAGCAAAAACAAACTTCTCTCAAACTGAACTGTTTACATTGTGTCTGACTGTATGTGTGTGCGTGTGTGTGCGTGTGTGTGGTGAGCATGCAGTTCTTGGGCACTACTGATGTTTGCGTGTGTATTTCTCTCTCACGCTCTGTCTCTCTCTCTCTCTCACACACACACACACACACACACACACACACACACACACACACACACTCACATACACACAAACACACACACACACACTCACATACACACACACACAGACACATAAGTCATTACCGTGGCTGGCTGAGTTGCTGACCAGCAGCATTTGAAGACCCTACAGCTACCTGACTCGCGACCGTGAACAAAGCCCACTGCAGGCTTTTGTGTCCCATGCTGTTTTACTGCTGTGCGATTAATTATGGCTGAATGCCTGTGTGTTTGAATAGGCAGCAGTGTCCTGGTGGGGGGGGCTCTGTTCAGGTGAAAACTACTGACAGTTTGTTTATGCTTCAGGTGGTGCACACAAACACACACATACATACAAATACAATTACACACAAGCACACACACACACACACACACACACACACACACATATTAATTTAACATAAATAATAAATACTGTATAAAACACCCTGCTAAGGTAAATATGTACATTACAGCTTCATCACCAAAATACACACATATACACACACAGACACACACACTCTCATACTTTGTACACCATTTTCTTTCGGGTATACCTTCAGAACTGACAGACTCTAACCCTTATTGCCATGACAACTTTCTTGCGAAACCCAATCAAAATTTCACCTCATGTAAAAAAAGAGCATTTCGGCTCATTCTGGAGCATTTCCTTTTAAGTTTATAAATGTGCATTGTGCTTGTTAAATAAACCTGAACTGAGGTGAAATCAGATTGACATTGGTTTATTATTGCCTCCATATCTACTTCTCTCTCTCCGTTGTGTTTCTGTTTTGTAGAATACTCCGGTGGGCACGTCTGTGTTCATGGTGAACGCCACAGATCCAGACCAGGGCACAGGGGGCAGTGTCCTCTTCTCCTTCCAGCCGCCTTCCTCCTTCTTCTCCATTGATGGGGCCCGCGGCATCGTCACCGTCACCAAGACGTTGGACTACGAGATCACCTCAGCCTATCAGCTCACCGTCAATGCCACGGTTAGACACACACACACACATGTCCAGGCACACTCACACAAACAGAAAAAATACACTGAACTCAAAGCAAGACAGAGTAAAACATTCATCTCTGTCGTTGGCATGCTTGGCTGCTCTCAATACATTTGATGTGCAAAACATACTGAGTACAAATCTCGAATTTCATCAAGCAGATTATTCATTGGTTTGTTATTTTAAAACAATATTACTTTATTCAGTGAAATACATTCATAGTTCAATTCATATAGAGTGTGTGCTGTCATGAACCTATTAATAGATATTATGTGTGTCACAACCATGTCCTGGAAATTGAAATAAAAAGATGGCAACATTGATTTTCTGTATGTGTGTGTGTTTGTGTGTGTGTCTCTGTGTGGGTGTGTCTGTGTGTGTGTGTGTGTGTGTGTGTGTGTGTGTGTGTGTGTGTGTGTGTGTGTGTGTGTGTGTGTGTGTGTGTGTGTGTGTGTGTGTGTGTGTGTGAGCAGGACCAGGACAAAAGGAGGCCCTTATCTCGGCTGGCTAACTTGGCCATAACCATCACTGATATACAGGACATGGACCCCGTCTTCACCAACCTCCCTTACAGCACCAACATCGTGGAGGGAGTACCTCTGGTTAGACTTCTCCTCTCTTCTCTTCTTTTGGCTTTTCTTCTCTTTTTGTCTTCTCTTCTCTTATCCTCTCTGCTCTTCCTTTGTCTTCTCTTTTCTTTTTCTTTCTTCTCTTCTCTTCTCCTTTTTTCTCTTTTCCTATCTTGTTTTGTCCTCTCTTTTCTTCTTCTCTTCTCTTCTCTTATCCTCTCACCTCTTCTTTTGTCTTCTCTTGTCTGCTGTCCTTCCTTTCCTTTTGTATCTCTGTGATTCTCTTCCCTGCTCTCTCTTTTTCTCCCCCTTCCTCTCTCGTGTTTTATTGCTCCCTAAGAGCCCTTTTGAAATCATGCTCTCCTGAACGTTGAGAACTGGAGAGACGTCCCAGTGAGACAGAGACCAGAGAGAGAGAGAGAGGAGGAGGAGGAGGGGGTCGGTAAACAGACAGTCATTATACGAGAGGCCATCTTCCTCCTCCTCCTCCTCCTCCTCCTCCTCCTCCTCCTCCTCCCTCTCCCTGAGTGTGTGAGGTGGTGGCAGCATTACAGGGGTGTAATTAAAGCGTTAGATTTACACTCTGCCTCCTGCGCTGGGGGCCCAGCCTGCTCCAAAGGTCAGCCAGGCCAGGATTTATGCCTGAGGAGGACAGAGGCAGAGCGCAGATTTACTCACTGTGTCAAGCACCTCTGCCCTGAGGAGTGTGTGTGTATGCATGTGTGTTTGTGTGTGTGTGTGTTTGGAGGTGGGGTGGGGCTGGTGGGGGTACATATGTGTGTTCATTAGGTGCATGTCTTTATGTGTCAGGGGAGAATGAGAGTTGTATTACCATGTACATTACATTAGTTTAGGGGTGGTGTGTGTGTGTGTGTGTGTGTGTGTGTGTGTGTGTGTGTGTGTGTGTGTGTGTGTGTGTGTGTGTGTGTGTGTGTGTGTGTGTGTGTGTGTGTGTGTGTGACCGTGTGTGTGTGTGTGTGTGTGAATGCATCCAAAGCAGTTGCATTGAGTGCCTCTTCACTTGCACCACTGGCACTGGCCAGCCAAATCCATGCTGTAGCACATTGCTCACTGTCAGACACCCAGCTGCCAACTTTATGAATGTGACTCAAACTTATGGAGATGCTCGTTGTACATCAAATGCATTTATGCTCAGACTTTCCTGAACTATTACATCTCTGTCTCCCAGTCTCTGTCCCTTTCTCTTTCCTTCTCTCCCTCTCTGTCTCTCTCTCTCTCTCTCTCTTCCTGTCTCTGTGTCCCTCTATGCTGTAACAAAATGTCAAGTGCAGCATTTGCATGCATATTAACGGCGCGTGACGGCGACTGGGCCTGGGTGTCTCCCAGCCCGCGCGATCCATCAGCTGTCAGAGGGAAGGTCAAACAGAGAGAGGAAGAGAGAGAGAGAGAGAGAGAGAGAGAGAGAGAGAGAATGAACTACATTTCCACCTACTCAGTTGCGAGTGCCTGGCCACACTCATTAAGATTTACATTTAGGAACACACGCGTACCTCTATTAAAAGTGTGTCCTTAAGTGACCTCTGGCTACAGATGAAGATGCTGGGCCTGGTCAGTTTAAGTCCCTTCTGTATCTGCCACACCCAGCTGCCCTAGCCCCTGAACATGGTACACAGCTTCACATTTCAATCAGCTTTCCAGTTTGAGACGCTTAAAGATTATTTAAGCTTAAAGATATTATTTATTTTCATACAAGTAGTAGTGCATGTGATTGTACATTTTGTACTGAATGAACACCATTAGAACATCTTTACTCTCAAAAATAACTGAAGGATTAGCTGTGCACTGTGACCATATCAGTGCACATACTCACAACAGGCAAATGCACAAGCGCATGAGATGGATGTGATTAAACGCGTGTGTCATTTCTTCCGTTGTACGCACAGACACACAGATACACAAAAACACACACACACACACACACACACATACAGAGAGCCATGGCTTAAGTGACGGAGCGTGCGTTGAGTGTCCCCAAGGCCACTGACATTCACCAGCAAATGGTTATCAAACACAGCAGC
This sequence comes from Clupea harengus, assembly GCF_900700415.2. Taxonomy (NCBI): domain Eukaryota; kingdom Metazoa; phylum Chordata; class Actinopteri; order Clupeiformes; family Clupeidae; genus Clupea; species Clupea harengus. The sequence continues at coordinate 7,310,172 of NC_045164.1, read as the reverse complement.
CTGTCACAGGTCATTTCTCAGAGCACTCATTCTTTTTTTAACACCGTCTCTCCTCCCTTCTCTCGCCCACTCTTCCTCCACCCACCTCTCCTCCCCTCTTTCACTTTTTCTCCTGGCCTGTCATCTGGAGAAAACTTTGATGGTGAGAGTGGGGGTGTGTGTGGGGGGGGAAAACAAAAAGAAGAAAAAGAAAGCCCAGGCTTGTCAGGGAAGCCCAATCCAGAGGGTTTTTAGCCGTTTGCTGTGAGTTTGTGTTTGTCAGAATGACATTCAGACCCTTTTTATGGGCAAACACAATTTGGCTGTCAGAAGGATGACCTGAATGAGTGGAGTAGAGAGGCGATGGAGGAGGAGACAAGAGAGGAAAAAGGAGAGAGAGAGAGAGATGGAGAGAGAGATAGAGGAGGAGAGAGAGAGTGTGTTGTTTGCTCAGTCTGAGAGGACGGGTGGTTGAGCATTGCGCTTGTTCAGACAGCGGGAGAATGCCGTGCACATTATTTTGGTGTCGTTCCTCTGCCTCTCTTTCACTCCATCGTTCTCTTCCTCCATTTTCTTCTCTTTACCTTTCACTATCTCTCCTTCTCTCCACCTTTCACTATCTCTCCTTCTCTCCTTCTCTGCCTTTCATTCCACCGTTCTACCACCATCCCTCCCCTTCCATGTTTCTGTCTTTCTCTCTTTTTTCCACCTTTCTTTCTCAGTCTCTTTTTCATTTTCTCTCCCTCCCTCTATCTGTACATCGCTCTCTCTCTCTCTTTTCTTTCCCGCTCTCTCCCTCTCTCCTTCTCTGGGCTGTGCAGAGTTGGTGGTTGGCGCGGAGAGCTGTCTTTGAATGGACTGTAATTGATTCTGCTGTAATTGGCTGAAGACGGGAGATGCTCGGGCAGAAATGGAGCATAAACACCACACATACCCCACACCCACACACCCAAATACACACACACACACAAACACACACACACACACACACACACACACACACACACACACACATACAAGCACACACACCCCACACACATACACCAAACACACACACACACACACACACAATTTGCAGGATCAATGGAGGAGTCAGCAGCAGAAGGGCTGGGTGGAGAGACTACTCTCTCTCTCTCTCGCTCTCTTTTTCTGAATCTCATTCTATCCCTTTCTCTTCCCCCACTCTCTTTCTTTTTTTCTCTTCTCAGTTCTCTCAAGTAGGATTTAGCAGGGTAGTGCCCCCCGATTGCTGTTAAAGGGGTAGAGGAGAGCAGGCACCCTGTCTTTTAATGTCTCAGTTTCCTTCTCTCTCTCTCTCTCTCTCTCTCTCTCCCTCTCTTTTCCTTTCTTTCCCTTCATTTGCTCCAATTTGCTCTATAAGGAGCAGTTCTGTGAATAGCTCACGCTATAGCTGATTGAGGCATGGAGACTGAAAAACAGCTCTGTGGATCAAAGGCTCTTTAAATTGCGTTGTTACTTTTCCATTCTCTGCCGTCCGCCCTCCACCTCCTTCCCCTTTCGTCTTTTTCTCGCTCTTCGTTTAGTTTCTTCTTTTTCAAATTAGTAGGAATAATTGGCAGTTAGGTTCGTTTGAGCTGTTGTTTTAGAGATACCCGGAGAAAGAAAGAGAGAGAGAGCGAGAAGGGGAGAAAGAGTTTGTGGTTCAACGTTGGGTGTTAATTTGTCATATACAGCAAGTCTCATCTGATTTACTGTCTTTCATGTGTGTAATAATCGCACTTTCCCTTTTGAGGCTGGTAAGCTGTGTGTGAAGCTGGATTAAAAAGAAAAAGTGTTTGTCCTTTTGTTTGTGTACCTGTGTATATTTGTTGTAGGTGTGGCGGTCTCCATGTGTGTGTATTCTGATTGTGTGTGCTTATTTCCAGGGCTATGAGGTGCGCAAGATCAGAGCCATAGACCAGGATCTGGGCCGACCACGAGGCATCGGCTACACCATCATTTCAGGTGAGTCACATGACCACGCTGACCAAACACACACCACCACACACACCAGCTAGGCTGACCATCAAAGCCACTAATGCATAGATCTATGCTGGTCTGTTCAATGTGAACCCGCATCGGTGCATCTGTTTATTCACACATCATGTGAACTGTACTACATACTGCTAGAGATTATCATTTTAGTGGTCTGCAATGAATCTGTCTGCCTTTTTGTAAAGGAAAAGTCATTCACATTACATCAGTCTGTTTGAACAGATCTACAGCAATGTTTTTCGGTCTCCCAAAAAATGAAATAACATTATTAATGATACAAGCCCTTGAAAACCTGAATTCTTCTCAGTCTTACTCCGACACAGACACATTTCCTCTGTGCATCTGTCTCAACAACCCAACGTCTGGTTTCTTCTGGTTTCATCTGGTTTCTTCCCGTCTACAACTCTCTTTATCGGGAGTCCCATGCGAATGCCACACAGAGACACACGTCTTTTGAACACAAGACAACACCTGTCTCTGTGGCTGCCTGTTTGTCCACCTGTCGGTCTCTCTCTCTTCAGTCAGTGCTGTCTCGTATCCACATGAAACACTTCTACTGTAGCGTATGTGAACAGTCCCACATCATTACTGGAACTTCTCCGAAAGTTTCTGTGCTGTGTTAAAAATATGGAGAGAAAAAAAAAACTTGTCACATGTCGCTGTCCTTGCAACCATAGGTCTACTACCACCGCAATCACTGAGAGACGTCTCCTGACTGAGGCTATGTGTAGGAACAGTAAAAATGCATCATGGGATGATGGAGGGAATTAGACACAGAATTTAATGTCCACAAACGCCAGAGCCAATGAAACTGCTGCAAAGTTTGTTTTTGGTCCTGCATTGCTGCCATGCTTCTATACAATGGGATACAGTGTGTCAGGACTAAACAAACACACACACACATGAACGCACACACACACACACATACACACACACACACACACACACACACACACACAAACACACACACACACACACTCACACACACACACACATGCACGCACACATACACACACACACACACACACACACACACACACATGCACGCACACACATACACACACACACACTTTTTTGTAAGATCTCAGTATAACTGTGCATGTATATTCACTGCAGTCTCTTTAAGTACTGTCCTGTATGCTTCCCCCACATAGCATTCACATTGTTATCAGGGAAAGACAGGCAAAAGGCAGAAGACAGAGGGCGTGAGAGAATGAGAGAAAGTGAAGAGAGGGAGAAGGGAATGAGAACTGAGCCAAACTCCTGCCAGACTGACAGCTCAGTGTGGTGAGGAGCAGATTTGTTTGTTTGTTTGTTTACTTTCTTGTTTGCATGTTTGTTAGAGCTAAAGCATTCGTGCATGTGTTTGAGAAGAGAAGGATAGGCAGGAATATCTGTCAATCTGCCTTTCCCTTGTGCACATAACTCTACAGGATACAACTGAAGATGAGGAGACATAAAGGTTGCATACGAAAAGAAAACAAAACTAAGACGGAACAGAGAAGAGGGAGATTGAGGGAAAGAAAGAATGAATGAATGAATGAAAGAAGGAAAGGAAGAGTTGCCTATTCAGGAAACGAGAGTGCTTGGCCACATGCCACAACAGATCTGCATGTCAGTGACAACAGGCCCAGGCCAGATGGGGCTCACAGAGTCAGCGTTTGCTTGGGTTTGATCTCTCTGTATCGTGACACAAGCTTCAATCACACTCCAGTTCATAGGCTTAAGGGCTCTTTAGTGACAAACTGTTTGTGTGGGTGTTCATATGGATGTGTGTGTGTGTGTGTGTGTGTGTGTGTGTGTGTAGCATTTTGGTAGCGGTTCAACAAGTGGGGTTCACAGTCCTCCCATTCATGATTCTCCTTCTACCTACTGTCCCACTCCCACATTAGTGCATGTGTCTGTTTGTATGTGTGTGTGTATGTGTTTGTGTGTGTGTGTGTGTGTGTGTGTGTGTGTGTGTGTGTATGTGTGTGTGCGTGTTTGTGTATGTGTGTGTATGTGTGTGTGTGTGGGGGGGGGGGTTGGCATAAATGGGTTTTCATGTATGACTGTATCATCTCTACACGCACAGACAGACGCACACACACACAGTTAGCCGTGTAGCCGACATAACCTGGCTCCCCTCTCCACTAGTCTTTGACCTCACTCATCATGAGTTTAATTACAGCCGAACAGTCGCTGCCCCCCTTGCCCGCTGTCCCTCTCTGACCCAAGCTTTTGCTACCAGTCGGCTGCTGTGCCCAGCTCAGACTAC
>NC_045164.1:7253441-7290941 GCF_900700415.2 Clupea harengus | reverse complement strand
GAGAAAATGAACAAAAAAAAGGCCCTAGCAAATAAGTACTCCACAGATTAGCCAGGGGCACTGCGATGAAGTGATTGGCCTTGTCCAATTTAGCATAACAATGGCTTACACTCATGATGAGATTACACAGATCTTGTAGTTGAGATAAGAGAGCGAGAGAGAGAGAGAGAGAGAGAGGGAGGGAGAGAGAGAGAGATGTTCAGGAGGATTAGGGAATGATGAAGATGTGTTTGGTGGATGTGGGTTGAAGGATGGAGGGATGATTGGGGGAGGGCGAGGGGATGGAGAGAGGCGGACGGGAGAGAGGAAAGGAGTGATGTAAGAGGAGGTGCACAGGAAGCCTTATCACCTCATGTCTGCCATCTCCATCTGCTGGACATAATTAGTGTGCAGTGAACAGAGACACCAGCTGCTGGGACAGGGAGAAAGAGAGGGAGGGAGGGAGATAGATAGATAGAAAGAAAGAGAGAGGGAAGAGAAGGGACAGTAGACAAGGAGAGAGAGAGCAAGAGAAGGTGTGTGAGGGAGAGAGAGAGAGAGCAGAGAGAGAGAGCATGGAGAAAGGGTGGGAGGGCACAGATAAACTATCAGAGTTGCTTAATAGCTGTAAAACTAGAGGTTGAAGAGGGGTACGGACAATATAGCAATATCACAGCAAGGTTTAAGTAGCGCATATTTGTAGCATAATCCATCCGTATGTTTGGTATGTTGTGGAGCACAGTAGAACTTCACAGTTTCCTTTTCCTAGTACTTGCAGATATGCCACACAGAAATGGGGAGCAAGATGTCTTTATAAGATTTAAAGACTATGCACACATTTTTCACCCCATCTCCTCATCCATGATGTGCCTCCACCTGACGCAGAAGTAATCATTCACCCGATGGCAATCTCTGACACTATCTCCTTTGTCTCCTCTGCTTTTCTTTAGGGAACACCAACAGCGTCTTCGCCCTGGACTACATCAGCGGCTCCCTGACCGTAAATGGTCAGCTGGACAGAGAGAACCCGCTGTACTCCGCCGGATTTGTTGTCACGGTCAAGGTATTGTTTGCCGATTGGCTGGTCATGGAAATGGGGAGGAGCAATTGTGTTCAAAAGGAACCCTAGCAAGCAAGCCACTTGACATTTGCCATTAAGAAATTCACTTCCAGTTGACATCCATGCGCATCATTAACTGTTTGACTGAACGCTCTTTGTAGAATAGAATGCCTTCATTTGAATCAATCCCCTTGTTATTTTTAATACATAAACACCTCTGACATAATCTCAATGGAGGTTTGCTGCTTAGTTATGGAAGGACTAAGGGAGTACCAAGCTGACTGAGGACACTGCATCTAACTGGACTCAAAATGATGGTTGACGCGAACCCCGTAAAAGTTTAAGTATGAAGATGATAAGGAGCATTGTCATCCTCGCAGAATCCTATATACAGGTCTTGCATGGTTACCTGGACATTTGCAGATGTAAACCATGCAGTATCTGTCAGGCCCCTGTGTTTTACACCACTGTGAAAGTCTCTGTCTCTCTCTCTCTCTCTCTCTCCCTCTTTCTCTCCCTCCCTCCCTTTTTCTGTTTTTCTCACACTCCCCCCTCTCTCTTTTTCTCCTTGCCACGGCTGTTGGTCTCCGTTTTTCTGTAAGCAGCACTGGAGCTGAAAGCGTTATCGATCTAACAGTAAAATCCTCTCGCTGTTCTTTGATTGTATTGTAATGAGCTGCTTATTCACGCTTGACCCAATAGCAAGAATCAATGCCAGTTAGCCTCACTCCAGTCACTGCTATCGAAGAGAAAGAGCAAGTAGCGAGTCATATTTTTACATTGTGGTTCGGATTTCAAGACTCAAAATTGGAAAATTGTCTGGAGATTTATGTGCAGAAATACAATGATCTCCTCGTCTGTTGAAACTGAAAATGAACAAGCACGGAGAACAAATCCAGTGGAAACAGATGATCAAAGAATATCAAAAAGCAATTGGAGGCAATAATGTTTCTGAGGTGTCATTACAGCTAACAGAAATGCTGTGCCCCATAATAAAACAGAAATGTCCAAAACCAGAGTACTCCTACACACAGTGACAAACCCACAGCGGTCCAGGACTGGGTTTAAAATCATGCCCACACCCTGAGGCTCCATAGGAGCTCTGCTATGGTTGCTAGGATCAAATCTCATGGACTAGAATGGAACTGTCCCTGGTATTCTGGGGCTTCAGTAGTTCCAGAGCGGTATCACCCAACCCTGCAGACAGAAGAGGAAAGAGGGAAGAGGATAGATGGATGGACAGAGGGAGAGGGAAAGAGAGGAGGAGGGCTGATGTAGCCTTCTGCGAAGCTTGGAGTGATGGAAACTCTTTGTTCCTCTTTGTCTGGTCTGTAAGCCCAGTTTAGCTCAGCCCTCTGGGCATGTAGCCTAGCATGACCTTCATCTGTCCTGCCCTCTCTGTTCTTCTCCTCCCCAGTCTTACACTCTTTTTCACCATTTCTTTTCTCAGTATACTCCATCCTCTATTACTTCTCCATTCCTCCTCTCCTCACCTAGCTTATTTTCTACTCCCATCTTTTCACTCATCTGCATCTGTCTCTCTCTCTCTCTCTCTCTCTCTCTCTCTCTCTCTCTCTCCCTGTACCTCTCCTTAGTTTTAGACTCACGACCCCCTTCTTTGCTGCACTTAAAGCAACACTATGCAACAATTTGACAGTTTTGGTACCATCCTCAAATTCATTTTGATAGCATATGGTCATGTGAAGGACAGATAAACACCCGTGTCTTTCTCACTAACAATCCAGGATATGCACTATGTAGTTCTGTGTTTCCTGGCTGGAACACCTTGCAAAAATGGAAGAAAAGCTTTTACAGCATGACATTGCCAGCTATACTGCCAAAAGACACCAGTTAGCTTCTATCAGTGTCAACTGGGCTGCTGGTGATGTTTGCAAGGTCTTTGCATGCCTTTTAGGTAGATAGCGTGCTAGTTTTGGAACAGAACTCCTTATTGCTGTTTTAAATACTGCTGAAGTTGAGACACTGCCCAATGTCTAACTAGCTTGAACACATTAACATGCATCAATATGAGAGGGCGTGAAGGAGGCGCTGGAGAGTGAGATGTTTGTTGCCGGGGTCGGTGAGAGAGCTGGAATGTCATACCTGGGCAGAGCAGGTGCCGGAATTTTCCAGAGTTCTCAGATCAAGCATTTGTCTTTCATCTCACTCCTGTCCGCCATCCTCTTTCCACTCCCCCCACCTCCTATCCCTCTTCTCTCCTGCCTTCATTTGTCATGTCTTGTCGGTCCTCTCCTTTCTTCCTCCCTTGTGTTTGCTTCTTTTTATATCTCACTCTTCACTTCTCCTGCATCAACACCACTTCACAGTGACTTTTCTACGAGTCGGTTTCCTTCCCATCGAGATTAGACGAGACCGAAGACTCAGAAGCAGTTGTTTGTATGGACACCTGTGAATGTCTCCCGCTCATTTGTGTGACACACACACCTTCCTCCTTATTCATAGCCTTCGTTTTTGCTCATTGTTTTGTCTCCATTGTCAGTGTGCTAAATTATTCATAGTCTCATCTGATTGAAAATGTAATCCAAGCTTTCTTGCGTGTTTCTTGGTTTTAGCTAAAGCACTAAAGGATCTTCTGGTGTGTGATGCTATGTAGCCAAACACAGACACGTGAAACTTTCAGGATTATTAAGACTACGTTTGTTCCCAGTAGGCTTTTTACTGGAGTTAATTAAATACATAAGAGTAGTCTCATGTAGCCATATATGTTTTTATGTAACAGTGACCACACAGAAAATATTTCTAACTCTGTTGTGTGTCTGTGTGTCTGTGTGTGTCTGTGTGTGTCTGTGTGTGTTTGTCTGTGTGTTTGTGTGTGTGTGTGTGTGTGTGTGTGTGTGTGTGTGTGGCGCGAACGCCTGCATGTGCAAAAAACGTACTCTGCCAGCCCACTCCAGGTGCAATCTCTCCCCTTAATTGAAATCAATGATTACGACAAAAGTATTGGAGAGCCACACAGAGCCGAATGGAAGAAAGGAAAATTTCCCAAAACATATTCATAAGATATAGATTTTCCTCCTTTTCCTTTCTCTCTCTCTCTCCCTCTCCCTCCCTCCCTCCCTCCCTACCTCTTACTCTAGAACTCTACCTCACCCTGCTCCTTAGCGCTGCTATTGATTTTGAGTGGCAAAGTAATAAAACTAATTTTTCAACTTCTCAAAGCTTGGATAGTGTGCACTACGTGAAGGGCGAGGTCGGTGCAATTGGACCGAGGGGGGTGTGTGTGTCTCTCTCTCTCTCTCTCTTTCTCTCTATCTCTCTATCTCTCTCTCTCTCTCTCTCTCTGTGGGGGTGTGTGTGTGTGTGTGTGTGTGTGTGTGAGTAAAGAGTTGTGAGAAATGGGGCGGAGGGAGGGGTTAACCGGCAAACCAATGCAATCCAATGATTATCAGAGGGCTGTTGGCAATGCCTAAACTGCTTCTCCAATTCCACCTGTCATCATCCCATCAATAAAGACACGGCTGTTCTCTCTCCTCACGTCCTGCATCTCTGCAGCCACATTAAAGGGAGAGAGTGAGAGAGAGAGAGAGACGGAGAGAGACACAGAGAGAGAGAGAGAAGGAAAGAGGGAGCGGGGCAGTGACAAAGAAGCAGAGTAATTGTGTCTCCCACAATAGGATTCTTTCTTTCTAAATGGCGTCGCATTTGTGTGCGGCACACCGCCTGGCCCCGACTTGCCCCCCACTTAGAGTGTGTTTTTATGATTGCTTTGTGTCCCCTTGATCCAATAATGAAAGGCCTGTAAATAGAGGAAGGAGATTGAGAGCTGACCATTGGCCGCGTCCTATCTGACAGCCTCGGCACTCCCTCTCTCTCCCTCTCCCTCTCCCTCTCCCTCTCCCTCACACTCTTCACGCTCCCCATGGAGAATCAGGGAGGTGCTGACCTCTCTTCACTGCTCAGCAGGGCTGGACTGGAGATGGCCTGCGGAGTTTGGGGTTTTGCATTGAAATGTAGTTTTAAACTGTTCTAACCTGATGTTTTACAGTTACATCTACCTGAGCTTTCCTTTGGTGACAGTGTTTAGAGGAAAGACATTCTGCGTTTCTGTGAATTCACAGTTTCTGTGAATGAAATGCATTGCCTCAGTTAGATCTTAACCACAGTTTTGAACGCCAGATTTAATACTTTGTATAATATTATAATGCTATCATTTTGTGAACCATACATTTATTGTCACATACACACAGAAAAACACACACACTTACTGTCTTGTCTGTGGCAGGCGACGGAGCTGTACGACGACCGCACCCCATCAGACGCCACGGTGATGACCACCTTCACCATCCTCCTGATTGACAAGAATGACAACGCGCCAAAGTTCAACAGCTCCGAGTACCGCGTGCGCATCACTGAGCTGGCCCAGGTCGGCTTCGCCCTGCCACTCTTCATCCAGGTCGAGGACAAGGACGAGGTGAGGAAACACAGGGATGTGTGTGTGTGTGTGTGTGTGTGTGTGTGTGTGTGTGTGTGTGTGTGTGTGTGTGTGTGTGTGTGTGTGTGTGTGTGTGTGTGTGTGTGTGTGTGTGAATCTCTGTGTGTTTGTTTGTGTGTGTGCATGTGTGTATAGTGTGAGTGATTGTGGGTGAGTGGGTGTGGTAGTGTGTTTATGTGTGTGAAATAAGAAAGGAAGGTTGTTTGTGTGTGGATGTGTGAATGGATATGTTATGCAGGGACAGAGAGAGAGAGAGAGAGAGAGAGAGAGAGAGAGAGAGAGTGTGTGTGTGTGTAATAGCAAGGAGATTTGGGTGGCCATTTAGTAGGGTGCTGAGTGTGTGGGTGTGCAAATAGGTTACCAAAAGGCGTTTCTCAAATTTGTCCACCAAAAAAAAATATTTTTGCTGCTGGTGCATCATTTCTCTTCCAGATGTTGCTCCCAGTTTCGCACTATCCAAAATGCAGTTCCAGTCTGTTGCCCAGATGTTTCTCATGTGTGTCATGCAAGAATATTGCTGTGAATGGACTTGATGTACTTAGGCTCCATGTGGGGGAGTGTTGTATGTGTGTGTGTGACTGTGTGTGTGTGTGTGTGTGTGTGTGTGTGTGTGTGTGTGTGTGAGTGTGAGTGTGTGTGTGTGTGTGTGTGTGTGTGTGTGTGTGTGTGTGTGTGTGTGTCAGCTGCAGGTCATAATGAGAGCAAAGCTCTTCTCAACACCTTCCTCTGTGGTCTTAGAGCATTTGTACATCAGGTTCCATTACCTACAGACACACTCACACACACATACACACTCACACACACTCACACACACACATACACACACATACACAACCACCCTCACATAATTGAGTACATAGTCAAAATCCCATGTGGGACAGAAAAGGACACTTTCTCTCCATCTCCATCAAACAAACACACACGCACACACACACACACATAAGTCAACAGACACCGACACACACTCATACCCTCACCTGCTCACTCGCTCGGTCGCTCACTCACTCCCACACTCCCCCAGATTCAGCTTGACTACAATTTAATTTGCTTTGGAGGAGATGGGATAGAGCATCAAATTATACCTAACGAGGAAAATCAATCACCTCTGGAGCAGATAAGCCGAGAGCTAGTCAACTCTGATTGATTCCAACACAGTGGCCGCCAGCGTGCTATTTGACAGATAACAGCCAGACGAGAGAATGGAGAGAGGGAGAGAGAGAGAGAGAGAGAAGGAAGAGTGAGTTGAAGTGAAAGAAGCATAACTAATGAAGGAGAGCGCAGAGAAGGGGATAAGAGACTGACGGTGTGTATGTGAGAGAGAGAGAGGGATGGAGGGAAGGAATGACAGAGAGGAACAGAGAGGAGAGTTCCAAACTGCAGCTATAATCACTCGCATGTGTTAATGTGTTTGCTTCTGTCGGCATGGCGATGCAGAGAAGGTGTGTTGAAGGGGAGCCTTTACGCTGTGTGGTGCAGGAGCAGGACTGATGATAAGGGAGCGTATGTGTGTGTGTGTGTGTGTGTGCGCATGTGTGCGTGTGTGGGTGTGTGCGTGTGTGTGTGTGTGTGTCTGTGTGTACATGGCCACTAAAGAGTTTTCATTTCTCTGAAGAGCATAGAGCTGGGATTTCATGTTCTTCCTCATGTTGCCTTTCTTTTCTCCTCGTCTCTCTGCCTTTTACTTGTCCTCTCCCTCCATTGGTGTGCCTCTTGTTGAACATTCAGGGTCTTATAGTAAGTAGTGCATGGATAACTAGCGCATGGAGTATTGATGGTATATAAGATGGCTGAAAAGTTCATTAACTCCTCTCAAACTATTCGCATGTCTCCATCTATGTGCTATCGGTGTGCCTAGATGCTATTCTAGGTTTTAGGCCATATTCATATAAAGGTTTAATCATTTCAACTCATTCATAAAAGTACCAGTACCATTTACATTTAGTTAACAGCACACTGTTAGTGTTCAATGATTATATGTGATTATATATGATTATATGTCTTATTCTCACATGATTCCCAGTGCTTCGATTTCTGGATGTGTGTGTTTCTGTTGGGGTACTACACGCAGGTTTACCTGAAATAAGGTTCAGATTTGCTTTGACATTGTCAGTGCAGTTCCAATCCCCCTATTGACTTGTGACAGGGGCCACTTTGTGTAGTGTTTTGAAGAGAATGTAACTGTTTTATTTGCTAAGCTGGTCATGGTGAGTCTGGAGAGCTGGACACATAAGAGTCCATCACTGAGCTGGATTTACACAGGTCTTGGGTCAGTCTGAGAAGGGTACTGTTGCTGCTTCATCAGAGTACTGCACACCCTCCGGGAAGACATTCACACACACACTCAAACACACACACACACACACACACTCATACACTCACACACACACAAACGCACGCACTTACATAAATATACTCTCTCTCTCACACACACACACACATACATACACACATACATACACACACACACACACAAACACACACACACACACACACACACACACACACACACACACACTTACACTTACACACACACACACACATACACACATACACACACACATAGTTCATATGGGTTAAACCTGTAGAATGAATTCACCCTTTCCAAAGAGTGTTTACGTATCACACACACACTTCTCCCTCTTCCATGTTTGAGTTCTACTTTTCTCCACCACACTGGCCAATACTAAACATTGCAGAGTGTGAGGATGTGCATTTGCCTGCGTGTGTGTGTGTGTGCGACAAGGTTTCACCCCAGAGCCACAAGAGACGCAAATGGGTGGGCAGTTAAATCTGCGGGCAGTTTGCGGTGACACAGCTGCATTCTGGATGGCCTCTTAAGAGGTCCAGCTGCCACACAGCAGACAACACAAACACAAATGGGGCTCTCACATCCAGCACCATAATGCCTGCATCGATCTCGGATGTCATTCCTCATGTCTCGCTCAACGGCATTGTATTCAGCCAATCGGGGAAGAGAGAGATGGGGAGAGAGACAGAGATGCAGATGCAGAAAACAAGGGGTAGAAGGACAGAGACAAAGCCATGCACAGTGTGTATGTGTCGTTGTGTGTGTTTGTTTGTTTGTTTGTTTGTTTGTGTTTGTGTTTGTGTGTTGGGGGGAGAGACACACACCACACAAAAAGATAGACAGACAGAAAGAAAACAGAGAGTGAGAGAGAGGTGTTTTTGACGTGTGTTTCATCTGTACTGACAGTTTGCTGTAACCATCCTTGTGAAAGTAGACAGCGGTTTGACTACAGCTGTGTGCACTGTGGGGTGTAGTGAACCACGCGTTTCCCTGCCAGCGTGTGAACAAATTAGTCCTGTGATGAGACGCTGATAGAAATAGTGGAATTCTGAGTGTTATTCACAATAGGAACAGCCCTCATACATCAATTCTGAATTTGATTAATAGGATCTGGTAACTTCAGGCGTCAGGACTTGTCTTGTCCTGTTGTCATAGTAATGGCTGTTAATAACCATTAGTACATTTTGTGTCTTTTTGTTTTCCTTCTTTTTCGTTTCTTGTGGAATTGCGTTTGCGCTACTCGACATACATGATCCACAAATACATGTTCAGTTTCCACACTACTCTCCTCTAATAGATGTGCATCACAAGACCAAAACTTGCACACAGTCAGTTCAGAAACCTTAGGCCCCTGACAGGCTGGAGTGATTGTTTGGGGTGACTTCAGCAGCGTCTCTGCCAGTGATATAACACTTCTCAGAAAAGCAACACTATTATGTGTGAATGAGGAATCTGGGGCCCAGGGAGCCATGTTGAGCACCGAAGGGCCACTGCAGGTGGGGCTATTGAATGTGTCTCTAATTTCCCATTGATCTATCCAATCAGGGTTTCATTTCCCATTCATCTATCCAATCAGGGTTTCATTTCCCATTCATCTGTCCAATCAGAGTACACATCACGCTGGGTGGCCTGGGGGGGTAGAGTGAGCGTTTGTAAGAGACACAATGAGGTACAGGGATGAAAACTACTAGTGTAGATGAACCTAGGTTTGTCTAGCTATCTTTACTGTGTATGTGTGTGTGTGTGTGTGTGTGTGTGTGCGTGTTTTCTCTGATCCTTTTAAAAATCTTTTGATTTTTCATTCCCTCGCACTCACATTCGATCTTGTAATTTTCCTGTTTTCTTTCATTCGTTCTCATCGAAATAAAAAAAAAGAGAACGAACACTTGAGGTTAAATGTTTATTGAACTCTGAGACTATTTTCTGGCGACTGGATCAATCACAGGCATTGTAGCGCTGAGTGGCTTGTTCTGTCAGATAGATTCCAGCAGATTAGCGCCCGCTGAAGAGCCTCATCATCTCTCCACCCCACCGCGCCACCCCCACCCCCCACCTCTGCCCGCTCATCCGCTCCGCTCCACTCGAACGTGCCCCACAGTCCCCAGGTGACGGTAATGAGAATACTGTGCCAGTTTGTGCCAGTCTCTGCCTGTGTTCTGCCAGTCGTGAGGAAGCCTCCCCTCTTTCTCTCGTAGCTGTTCCACCCCTCCTCAGGTTCCACCTCCTCAGCAGAACACTGTGGTTGGTTTGGCTGCTGGAAGGGGGATTGTGTGCCATGTGTGTATGAACCTCTATACTTCTCCACTCAAGTTTTCTTTCTTTTCTGTGTGTTCCTCTCTTTCTCTTCCACAGGGAGTGAACAGCATGTTCCAGGTCTTTCTAACGGGGAATAACTCGGACCATTTCACCATCTCCCCGACCTCAGTGCAGGGTCGAGCTGATATCCGGGTGCGCGTGGCCGTCCCACTGGACTTCGAGAACATCAGGACCTACAGCTTCTCTGTGAGTACCCACAATGCAACTGCACCATAGAGCTCCCACAGAGGAAATACTGTCAATGTTCACAGAGTAATACCCCAGGGAGTAAAAGAATGACCTGCTCAGATATTAATGAACTCTCCAATCAGAAATTTACAGACATTAACATGAAAGTGAAGCAGCAGTACGGAGTTTTGGTCTAAAACTAGTGAATTTACTGCCTAAATATCATGCACAAACCTTACAAACACTACCAACATACAAGTTGGCAGTGATACAAGCTTTGCTAAAATGCTAAAATTTAGTGTACTGCTCACACGTATCTCTGCAAGGACTGAACCTTTCCCAAGCACCAGTGTGACACGTGGAGAGATGTGAACGTATAAAGAGCTGATCTTAGTTGAGAGGTCCTCCAGTCCTGGTTGGATATTAAAATGTATGAACACATTATGGAACAATAATCCACTCATGTTCTTTAATTGCTTATTTTCACATCCTCCCCTGCCTTGCGTTGACATTGAACATTTTCAATTTATTTCAACTTCAATTAATACTAAAGAAAATCTATTATTCCATTACTTCTGATATTCTAGGTTTTTGTCACGGTATCGTTTCAGTGTTGGTTTCAGATATTTAGGCAAGTATTGTATCAAAGCCATCATTTTGGCATCATGACAACACTAACCCACATAAGACACACAGCTTAACTGCACTAACAAGGATATTCATGTGGTACCAGTGGAACAATAACAAAAACACCCATGATGCCATAGGCACACACACACACAAACACACGCAATTTTAAATGGATTAGTTTAAAAACTAAAATATAAAATTAGAATTTGAACACCTCCTGGGGTCTATCTGTGCACAGGCCTGATTTACAGTATTCACAAGAGAAGTGAGTAGTGGCCAGATGACTCCCAGTCTCCAAAAGCTTGGCAGAAGCATGATAACGATCCAAAGC
Organism: Clupea harengus; assembly: GCF_900700415.2. Lineage (NCBI taxonomy): Eukaryota > Metazoa > Chordata > Actinopteri > Clupeiformes > Clupeidae > Clupea > Clupea harengus. Next base: position 7,279,696 of record NC_045164.1, on the reverse strand, counting down.
ACACTGCCAAAATCACGAGTTTCTAAAGCAGTGAAAACTATGACCTGGCCAAGTATGTCGCCTGACTTGAATTCAATAGATCACCTTTTTAAGGTTAAAGTGTTTTGAAGGGTATTTTAAAGACAACGGTAGAGCAACCCACAACCCCTCCTGCATATCCTTCATGCCAAGGATGATTGAGTCAGTCATCTAAAATAAGGGGGGACAATCAAAGTATTGAAAAAATTAAAGATTTGAATCTCAGTAATGAAAAGTACTGACTTTTATTGCCATGAGTTCTTACTGTGGGGCCTGTATTTTTAATAAAGGAAATCTAAATTTTACAAATACCCAACTGTTCAATTATAATGCAACTATAGTGTTAGTGTAAGATGATACAATTTAGAATTTTACATTTGAGTGATATTGTGTACTCACCTGTGTTGAGTCTCTGTTGAGGTGCAACACTCATAGACATGTAAAGAGCTAGCTGCTGTGTATGTGTGGAGAGTACCAATGAGAATCACTGAGGTCACATCAGCTCTGTACAGAACAGAAGCAAAACAACTTAATTTCTTTTAGACCCTTCACTGGCATCCCAGTGTGAATTTTATGTTGCATTGTCTGAGGTGTGTTAAACCTGCAGCTTGTTTTCATTGACAAACTGCTCAGGACATCTCTGTTAATACCTGTGAAAAGAAACTCATTTAGCCATCTGCCTCTGCAATCTCTCTCTCTCTCTCTCTCTCTCTCTCTCTCTCTCTCTCCGCTCTCTCTTTCTTTTTTTCTCTCCTTGCCAAACACACACTCTCACCTGAATACTGAGATTGTGTTTGCAGGGATCCCACCCTTATTTATTCCGATTTATTTATTTATATGCATGTTTATTTTTTTACCTACTTTTAAAACGGCTCATTCCAATTCAGAAATGATTCTGCTGAAATTGGAAAGGGACTCCATGAAGGCCCAGTGGATAAATTGTCTTTCGGCTGGATATGGTCGTATGTGAGTCATGCAATTCCTTTAGCGCAGGGCCTGGACTGTGTCTTAGGGTACAGCAGTCCTGTGGTGTTCAGCAGACAAATAATTAGGTCCAAGTGGAATGTAAATATGCACACTGTGTGTTTGTTTTCATTCCAGGGCAGAATCCTACTGAAGTGTGTCTATGAAAATGAGTATTGATTGTTTTACGAGGGCAGCGGCAAACATAACTCTGGCAGCAGAGTCTAACGCACTATGGGCTGACATTCATGTGTGCTCTGGTTGTTATTGCTTGGCATCAGCTGTATATTATAGACTCTCCTGATTGATCCTTGCCCACCTTTCTCGCTGCTCCACTCCTCCTTTTTCTCCTCTCACCTACTCTCCCTTTCTCTCGCTCTTCTCTGTCCTTCTTTTCTCTCTTGTCTCCTGCTGTCCATACTTCTGCCCCCCCCCCTCCCCTTCACATTTCCCGTGGTCTTTTCCTCCTCTCTTATCTCCTTTCATCATCTCCTTTTTCCCCCTCTCTCTCTCTCCTTCTCATCCCTTCTTTCCTCCTCTCCTCCCCAGCTTTATGCGAACGAGTCTCTGTCTGAGCATGTGGGCTTCGCACACGTTTTCATCGACCTGCTCAACGAGAATGACAACCGGCCCATCTTCAGCAGCCCCCTCTACAACATCAGCCTACCGGAGGACACTCCACCAGGGACCTCGCTAATACAGATCATAGTGAGTCAAATACAACTACTTCTGCTGGGCACACACACACACACACACACACACACTCACACACACACACACACACACACACACACACACACACACACACACACACAACACACATTCACACTCTCAGCATGTATACACACATTTTTGAGTATATGCGTGATCACACACAAACACACTCTCACACACATAGAGGTACACACTCACATGGAAAATGCTGGACTACATACCCTCAGACATACCCACATTGCACACGCATGCTCTCCCCCCCCCCCCCCCCCCCTCATACACATGCCAAGGTGTTGTTGCACAGCCTAAACTTTGCAAAGTGGTGGATATCATGAAAAAAAAAAACACCACTATCGCCCAATCCTTTTCAGATATTCTCAAAGACACACTATAGCATGATAAGGTCGTGCTGAAAGTCAGAGTAAAATTGCTCGTAAAGCCACTCGGCGGCGGAGTGTTCGCCCGCCTCTTCATTATCATAACTCCCCAGCACTGCATGCACTCTTCATCCCACGAGCAGCACGCCAGCGCACAACACACAAACCCCAAATCAATACCCATCCATCCCAAACTGGAGATTCCTTTAAGGGGAAGACCTCATTTAGCTTATCCCAAAGACCCAGGCAAGGGAGGGGGGGCACTGCAGGACTGGAGCGTACCTTGGGGCGATGTGTGTGTGTGTGTGTGTGTGTGTGTGTGTGTGTGTGTGTGTGTATGTGGGGGGGGGAGGTGCGGGGGGTTGGAGTGGACCCCTGAAGCTTGTCAACACAAACACACACACACATACACACACACACACACGCACACACACACACACACACACACACACACACACACACACACACACACACACACACACACACACACACACTGGTGTTCTCAGTTTCAGCAGTGTTGATATGGGACTGAGAGTGGTTGCTTGAGGCGTCCTCACACTGCAAAGACACCACAAATCCCACTACAGAGGCGGCATCATAATTAATCCAAGAGCAGTTTACACAGACTTTAGAAGATTACACCAGAGTGGATTAAACATTAAACATCCTCACACAAGGTAACCACACCAGAGTGTAGGAAAGACTTCAGATTATGTCCCGTAGGGCAATATTAATGTTAACAGTACCACATTTACTGAATGAGTTCTTTGTTTGTTTGTTGATTTTGTATTCCTTTTATAATGTAAAATGTATGCTTTTCATTTCACGTGCACAACTACTAGCTAGCAACAAAGACCCCCCCCCCTAAAAAACCCCAAACATAAACAGAAGTCTACCCTTATATTGTCCAAGTAGCGTCCAGACAATTGATTTCCTGTCACTTATCACACATATCCTCCATGGTTCCTCCATACATATTCAGAGCAGTTCAGTACTCTCAGTTTAGTTTTGACTGGGCAGTGTGCCCAGGAACCATTTTGTATTTCAGTGATGTGTTCAGGAGTAGGGAAACAGTTGACAACAGACCTTAATGCCATGAGAGATTGTTGTGTGGCATCTAAAGTCAGGAAAGTTACGCTGTAACACCATTGGACTACACTCATAATGGTAAAATATGCAGAATGTGGGTGTTAATGTGGGTGACCCTCAGAGGTTCATCACAACTGAGAGCCAAGTGAGTGTTACACAAGTGAAATTATCCACATGTAGGGGGTTGTTTGAGATAAAGTTATCAATTTGATGCCCGCCAGCCTAAAAACAGCTATTGTGTATATTGCACAGTGCACTGCAGACTGTGTGTGTGTGTGTGTGTGTGTGTGTGTGTGTGTGTGTGTGTGTGCCCGCGTGTGTGCATGCGTGCACACCTTGAATGAGCATCGCTTTGGGCTTGGCTTGTTTATGTTAGTGTCAGTTTGAATACAGCAGGTGGATAATCACCCACAGCCTTTTGCGTCGGACTTTCCACCTTGACACATACACATGGTCACACACAAACACACACACACACACACACACACACACACACACACACACACACACACACACACACACTGCACTGCATCTGTTGTCCTTGTGTATACCCGGTCTCGGTGACAGGCGGGCCATCTCGCCTGATGAAGCAGATGTTTGGGTCGTTCATTTCCCCACTCTCAGAACTACAGCTGGGACAGGGGGAGACAGAGAGGCCTATGAGTGGGGAGGGGAGTGCTGAGTGAAGTCAGTCTTACACAGAGATATATACATAAACACACACTATATAACAAACACAAATACATGTACGATGCTCTCAAACACATACGCATATGCACACACACACACACACACACACACACACACACACACACACACACACACACACACACACACACACACACACACTGACATAGCCTCATTGCACAAACAGCTCCATCAGTCCCCCTGGCCGCCAAGGTCAGTGAGAGGCCATAGCGGCAGGGAAGGCCTCCTCACTAACCCAGATTTATCCCTCACATTTGCACTGTGGGACTGTGTGTGTGTGTGTGTGTGTGTGTGTGTGTGGTGTGTGTGTGTGTGTGTGTGTGTGTGTGTGTGTGTGTGTGTGTGTGTGTGTGTGTGTGTCTGTGTCTGTGTGTCTGTGTGTGTGTGTGTGCTTCTGTGTGTGTATGTGCCTGTGTATGTGTACTTGGTTGGGAGATTGTTTAAACAGAAGGTTTTTTTTCCGTTTCCTCAGTAAATACATTTAGACTAATGTGGTAAAAAATATTTGAATTAGATTTTGTGTGTCCACATCTAGGGACAATGGATGACCACTGGAAACATTTGCTGAATAAATATAAGCACATGTATAGCCTGCAACCACCATGTTTGTAGTTATATCTGATGTGTTTCTTGTACATACACACGCACACATGCATGCACACACACACACACACACACAGATACTCCCACACATACTGCAGCAGATGGCAGATGAGTGACACTTCAGCACTACCGCAGTGGATAGCTGCACGTTTCTTGAACTCACTCTTCCTAATTCTCTCTCTTTCTTTCTCTCTCTCTCTCTCTCTCTCTCTCTCTATCTCTACCTCTATCTCTCTGACACACAGATTTTTCTCTTTTTTGATGTGCTTTAACGGCCTCTTCATGGCTCCCGCCTTGAAAGCTGAGTCTGTTGAGATCTCTCTGCCCTGTGATGAGAGATTGTGACACGAATCTCTGGTGAGGAGTCAGCACTCCCTCCCTCCCACCTGGCTCTGCCCTGTACCTGCCCCAGCCCCACTGCCATGACTCATCACACGCAAGTCTTCATCACACACAAGTCTTCATCTCACACAAGTCTTCATCACACACAAGTCTTCATCACACACAAGTCTTCATCACACCGTCTCAGACAGGAATCTCAGGGGCAGGGCACAGGCAGCAGACTACACACACATATTGGTTGATATGAGCTCACGTGTTTGTTTGTTTTTTTATATTTCTTTACATAGTGTCATATACATTTGCTAATTGTAAATACGCAAGAAAAATGTCTTCTTACACATCTTCTCATGGCAATATGAAACAGTATAGAAATGCACAGTGGAGTTTCAATATTTGGGTATGGGTTGATGTCATGATTGGCATGACTGCAGGCATAGTCCCTTTCTGTCTTGTTAGTTCGTGTCTGAGATGTGCAGGTTGATGATGGGTGATCATAGGCTAGAGGTACACTTAGCTGTCTTTGGTCCTTTTTTTTTTGGTCTTCTGGAGGTCAAGTGTGGATTCAACAAGGTCTGATCCAGTGATGCGAAGCCCATAGGTGAAAGTGTGATGGATGCAATAGAGTGCCAGAGGAGCTACAGAGGTCAAAATGGCAGCTGAAGGGGTTACTGGAATGTTTCTATCTGGAAGAATGGACTGCCATTAGTGGAGTATCACAAAATGCTCCTCCACTTTGGCTTTCATTCCTGCTTTCTTTCTTTCTTTCTTTCTTTCTTTTGTTTGTTTGTCAAGAGCAAGAGAGACGTGCAGTTTGCTGAAGACCAGTGTCACATGTGACATGCAGCACCACGCATGATCATCCACACAGAGCACAAACCATGTTTAGTATTTATCAGAAGAGGTATTACTTTTCATTGGAAATGTCTATTATGATTTACCCTCTCTCTCTATCTCTCTCGCTCTCTCTGTCTCTCTCTTTCAATATGTCTCTCTCACTCACTCTGGAGGTTTGAGTCGACTTGTCCTTGTATCAGTAAAATTGCTGTTTGTTTATTTGTCAGCTTTCCCCAGGCTGTGATGTGTTTGCATTCTTTCATTTCTTATTTATTGCCTCAATTGCTTTTTTCTAGTTTTCCTTTTTTCAGCCATTATACTGCTAATGGATTTTATCCTCTGTTGGGTGTGTGTGTGTGTGTGTGTGTGTGTGTGTGTGTGTGTGTTAGAGAAAGTGTCTGGTGTCTGTTGACGTGGCCTGTGATGTGTTTGTGAAAGTGACAATGAAGGAGGGAGACAGGCACCAGTATAGTACAGGTGTGTGTGTGTGTGTGTGTGTGTGTGTGTGTGTGTCTGTGTGTGTGTGTGTGTGTGTGTGTGTGTGTGTGTGTGTGTGTGTGTGTGTGTGTGTGTATGTGTGTGTGTGTGTGTGTGTGTGTGTGTGTGTGCGAGAGAGAGAGAGAGAGGAGGGTGGTGGTTATTCCAGTCTGTCCTATTTGTTTTCTCCTTCTATATGTAAGCTGTCATGTCTAACAATAGTTTGTCACCTGGCGGTGTCAGCCTTTTTGTTCACAAGCAACAAAGTCATCACTTTTCTCTGAACTGTCTACATCTTCAGTGATGTGCTGTAATCTCTAGTTGACCCTCGCTGTTGTGCTAGTGTTTGTGTGTGTGTGTGTGTGTGTTTGAGACTGCGTGTGTTTTATGATCTCTGTGCAGATGTTCAGCATTTTCTGTCTGAGTACAACGATGGATGTATGCGTGTGTGTCTGTATGTGTGTGTCTGTGTGAAAGTGATACAAACGACACACAGTGGCCCTGTAGTACAAGAGTGGGTTTTATGGGGGGAGCAGTCACAACAGTAATTATAATTCATTAGGGTAATGCAGGAGGAGCGGCGAGAGGCTGGCTCCACAGAGGCTAGAGCTCATAATGGTCACATTTATAGCTCATCTGACATTGGGCTAGAGATAGAGAAAGAGAGAGAGAGAGAGGGAACGAATTGAAAGAGGAAGAGGAGAAAAGAGAAGGAGAGAGGTTGGCGAAAGGCGATCAAAGTGGGTGGCTGAAAAATAAGTGGAAAAAGAAGATTATGACTGCATATTTGTTTAAATGTAGCTTGAAGTGTCCCTCCATTTGTATTGTTATTGTGCTACATTTCTGTTCTCCTTTGCCATACAATTGTCTTCTGAGATTGAGGTTCTGATGCTGCTTCTTGCAGCGATGAGGGTGTGTGTGTGTAGGTATGTTTGTGATTTTGTCCTGCTTACATCTATTCACAATCTCTCTCTCCCTATCTCTCTCTTGCTCTCTCTCTCTCTCTCTATCTCACACACACACACACACACACACACACACACACACACACACACACACACACACACACACACACACACACACACACACACACACACACACTCACGCTGATGATCCCCTCCAGGAGATTCCCACCCTCATCATCAGGCTCTTTGCTTCCATTCCCTCTCTTTATCTCCCTTTCTTGCCTCTACTGTCGATCCCAAGCTAATCACACAACCAGTGGAAAGAGAGAGAGGAGAGGAGGACAGGAGGACGACAGAGCGTCTACAAAGTGCCGCCGCCAGCTGTGTGCAGTCCTCAACATCCAAACTGCTCATGTCTCTCTCACTTTTTCAAAGTGTATCTCCCCCTCTCTCCCTCTCTCTGTCGCTCAGACTTCTCTTCTGGTGTCTTCTTTCACGTCCGTTGTTCTGCACGTCTGAATATCATCACTCTCCTCTCTCTCCTGTTGTTTCATGACAGTCTCAGTGGCAGCTCACTCCCTCCTCTTCTCTTGTTGTGGTTCTCCCTGTTCTGTCACTTTATTTCACTATTTCTTTATCTTTGCATGTCAACAAATCCTTTACTTCACACATAGACTTGGAGTTCTCTCTCTCTCTCTCTCTCTCTCTCTCTCTCTCTCTCTCTCTCTCTCGCTCGCTCTGTCTCTTTCATATGCAAGGCTACGTTTTTCTATAGCCTCCTTTCCTGATTTGATTACAGTAATGGGATGATAAGACAGCGAGTGTTTTTCTTACACTTTAGAAGCTGCAGGCTTTATTTGCCATTCCCACAGTCAAACTGCTTGTGTGCGTGTGTGTGTGTGTGTGTGTGTGTGTGTGTGTGTGTGTGCCTGTGTGCATGAGTGTGTTTGAGAAAGGGAGTTTTGAAAGGAGTTTGAGTTTGTGTGCTCATGCTTCCCTTGTTATTAGGTTTGAATGATGGCAAGACTACACCAGCCCTTAAGTTTCTAGACAAACTGACTGGTGAGAGCGCTTGCTAATTTACCTACATGCAATTGCTCATTCAGAGTCACTCTGTCATTCTTGCTATGATTCACTAAAACTCAGTAAGACTCAATAAGAATCTTTTCACCTACCTGTACAATATGTCTCCTCATTTATTACACACTAAAAACCTCTTGCTCAAATACCAGTCCACACACGTACGCACACACACACGCAAGCACGCACACACACACACACACACACACACACACACACACACACACACACACACAAACTTTTCAGTTCCTTTATGTTCCTTGGTTTCCATACAACTAGACTGAAGGCAAGGCGAGGCTATTTATGTAGCACATTTCATACAAAGAGGCAATTCAATGTGCTTCACATAAATACAAGCAAAAGAAACAGCCAGAGGAAACATAAAGACAAAGCACTTAAGAGTGCAAATCAATAAAGGACAAGAATATAATCTATATATATATAATTAAAAGAAAGCACACAGGACATAATTTAAAGATAAGTAATGTAATTTAATTAAGAGTAAAGTGTTCATGGATCTACTCGGTTTAATTCTTTTTTAAATATAACAGATGTATTCTGGGCCCAACCCATTCAGTAATTTATAGACTAGTAGAATTTATAGACTAGTAGCAGCTCTTTGTATCTACTTTTTGGGAAGTCCAGTTAAGAGACCATTACAGTAGTCCACCCCACTGGAAATTAAAGCATAAATGAGTTTTCTTGTTCTTTTTGGGACACCGAACCCTTGAATCTGGCTATATTTTTAAGGTGATTGCTTTGATATAATTGGTAAAAGTGAGATCTTATTCTGTTAGAACACCAAGAATTCGGACTTGGTCTTAGTTTTTAGATCACAAGTCTCTTTGTTGTCAAACACAATAATCACAATAATGATTTGCTCTAAACATTGACTGATCCCTGAGGGACTCCACATGTCATAGTCACTCTATCAGATTCATTGAATCACTCAGATTCATAACTGCCAATGGTGACAAAGTAACTCTGGCCTTCTAAATAAGACCTGGACCAATTAAGGATTGCTCCTACCCAATTTTCCAACCACTCCAGCAGAATGCTATGATCCACAGTGTCAAATGCAGCACAGATCAAGTAAAACCAGAATTGATATTTTACCTGAATCAGTGTTCAGCCATATATCATTTAACACTTTTATAAGAGCCTGATTGAAATGTATCAAAATTACATCTTGAGTTGAATAAAATTGCTGAGTTCATTGAAAACAACTTTCTCAATAATCTTAGCTATAAAGGAAGATTTTAGACAGGTCTAGGTTGTTTAAAACAGGCATCTCTTCTCTTATTTAAGAGTAGCTTAAGGGCAGCTGTTTTTACTTGTGACTTTGGGATAATTGCTGATAGCAGTGAGCTATTAACTATTTTCTGCAAATCAGTTTTTACAGAGTTAAAAAGAGTTTTTAAAAAGTCAGATGGCAGTGTGTCAAGACAACATGTTGATGATTCAAGATGCTGAACTGTGTTCTGTTTTTCGGTCATTTTGTAATAAATTGTGACATAAACATCAAATTATTTTTAGGTGGTTGTAAAGATTGCATAGTTTCATTGTTTGACTATGTGGTGTTGATGGCCGTCTGATTATTTCGATTTTTTCACTAAAAAAGCAGACAAATTAATTATATTTCTCTGTGAAAAGGAGTTCTGCAGCTATTTATTTTAGGGGGTTTGTAAGCTTGTCAACCATGACGAAAAGAGTACGGGTATTGTTGATGTTCCTGTTAATCATCTTATAAAAAATGTAGCTTAGCAGAAAGGGCTAAGTCCTTAACCATTACAGAAGAAATGTTGAGACCTTTAGAAATAACCAGATCCAAAGCGTGGCCTCGAGTGTGCATTGGCTGGAGGGCACAAAATGCACAGACGATCCTCCTTTCCTTCCCGTTCTTAACGTAACTGTCTCCTTCTCTCCCTATGTCTTATATGAGTATGTGTAATTGGTTAATTTTCTGGTTTTACTGGTTTTAATTTACTAAGTATTTGGTTTGGAGTTCATTGGCATTGTACAGTATTGACAAGATTAATGCCTTGTTTTCTTTTTGTAACAATTAAGTACTTGTTAAAATTTAGTTTTGCTTACATTAGCAGTGTAGTCCTATTTTTCTGTCTCTCTTCCTCTTTTCTTTTTGCATTATCTTTCTCTTTCTCTCTCTTTCACTTTGTCACACTCCCTCTTCCGGGTCTCTATCTGTGTCTGTGTCTGTCCTCTGAGCCCACAGTAGTGGGGTTGAGGGGGTGTCTGTGTCTCTGTCCTCTGAGCTGTCAGTAGTGGGGTTGAGGGGGTGTCATTACGCTCGGCTCGCCCACCTGCTGCCTAATAGCTGTGGAGTTAAAGCCGCCATAAAAGCACCGCTCCTCATCACCATTAAAACCCAAGTGTCCGCCGTAAAACCCCACCCCACCCCCCCGCCAGGCACCGCTCTGACCCCCTCCTCTCGCCTCAGGTCCGCTCCACTACACCTCTCCCTCTCTCTCTCTCTCTCTCTTTCTCTCTCCCTCTCTATCTACCTCTCCGCTGCTCCCTCTCACTCTCTCTCTCTCTCTCTCTCTCTCTCTCTCTCTCTCTCTCTCTATCTACCTCTCCGCCGCTCCCTCTCCTTCTCTCTCTCTCTCTCTCTCTCTCTCTCCCTCTCTATCTACCTCTCCCCGCTACTCTCACTCTCTCTCTCTCTCTTTCTCTCTATCTACCTCTCCACCGCTCCCTCTCCTTCTCTCTCTCTCTCTCTCTCTCTCTCTCTCTCTCTCTCTCCCACTCTACCTACCTCTCCGCCGCTCCCTCTCACTCTCTTCGCTGCTCTGTAACACTCTGCCGTAACGAGATTAGCGCTGCTCGAGTCTGGACATCCCCGGGCCTTGTCTGCACAGTCCAAGTGCTGTGTGTGTGTGTGTTTGTGTGTGTGTGTGTGTGTGTGTGTGTGTGTGTGTGTGTGTGTGTGTGTGTGTGTGTGTGTGTGTGTGTGTGTGTGTGTGTGTGTGTGTTTGTGTGTGGGTCGCTTTCTTATTAGATCACATAAAAACACCAGACACCGCTAGCTAGCTATGTTAATTTGAATAATGAAGCTTATTTTTCAATGTGGACGGGTTTGGTGGGGAGGCATTATTTGAATATGAAATGTCAAAGGCAGAGATGTTGAAGATGTTTATCATATGATAATTGCACTTGTGTGGTCGAGGTAGGGAGTTTTATTGCTTCCTCTATAGGTTTTTGTAGACGTGAGTGGACAGCTTGAGGGTGTCCATCAAGGAGTACTGCAGGGGTGGCATGCAAAAGCAATCCAGGACTTATCCTTGTCCAATGCTGTGTCCCCCCTCCCCACCCCAACCCCTCTCTCTGCCTCGCTCTTCTCGCCGGTGTATATATTCACTCTCCATTTTTCAAAGAATGAGAGGACCGCAAACTTCTTATTGATCCCCTGAGGAATAGAAATGTTTCAGTGAATGTTTGTAATCCCTGTGTATGTGTGTATGCGTTTCTAAAAATTACATTGCTCACCCACAAACTGCACTTTCACACACAGAGAGAGAGAGAGAGACAAAAAGAGAGAGAGAGAGAGCGAGAGAAAGAAAGAGAGAGATCACTGATAATCAATTTGTTTATCTGCTTCTCTAACTATAGGCTGTCTCTCCTGTCTCCCTCCTTTACTGTGTTCTCATCATATGTGCACACACTGACTAAACATTTAGAAACATGCACACACACACACACTCACACACACACACTCACAGACACACACACACACACACACACACACACACACACAGCCTTTTGAACTCACTCAGGTGCACACGTTTGCTCTCATTATTAAGTACCATGGGAAAGAGGGGTATGACAAAGCAGTCTGAAGGACTAGTCCAAGAAAGAAAGAGAGAGAGAGAGAGGGAGAGGGGGTGGAAGGGAGGGAGGGGAAATGGAGGGGAGTTGAACTGCATACATACAGAGGAACTGAGAGAGGAGAAAAGATAACCTAGAGAGAGAGGGGAGAGGCGAAGACAGTCAGTGTACAATTTGAGTTTAGCGTAGGGAGGGTGAGAGAGAGAAAGCAAAATATGGAGGGAGAAGAGATATGATGGCAAGAGTGAGACAAGAGGAGAGTGGCGAGGAAAAGAGAGAGAGAGAGAGAGAGAGAGGGAGAGAAAGAGAGAGCAGTGTCGGGGAGGGGGGGCTTCAAAGAGAATGGGAGCTGATCAGACATCAGTGAAAACTCCTCTGCTGCTGTCTTCATCACCACCTCATCACTGACTGTCAAACATCAGGCATCTTCACCTGGCCACACGGCTGTGTGTATGTGTGGATATGTATTTTTGAGTGTGTTTGCTTGTTTACCTATCTATATGTGTGTAACTGTTGGTTTGGATTATGTGTGTGTGTGTGTGTGTGTGTGTGTGTGTGTATCAGAGAGAGAGAGAGGCAGTGGGCTGTGTTTGTGTTGGGGGTCGCGCCTGTTTGACGGCTGGCCTGACAGCCAGTAATTGGTTTCTCTTTTGTCGCCTCCCGGTTCTGCGGAGTGTCGGCAGAAAAAGCAATTTTAGGAGCCCGTCATTTCAAATTCCAGGTCACTTAAGGTATAAAGGCTGTCACAGCAACGCCCCCTCATCGCCCGGGTGATGGAGATGGCCGATAATCTGCTCATCCCGCCCCGTCTCTGTAGCCGGCTTCGGCTCCGACAGGCTCCCGCGCCAACGTCTGCCAACCTCTCTGGGAGAAAATCGACGTGTACGTCTGATACGTCACGGGTCACAGTTGTAGGAGAAAGCGTTCACCATGCTTGTCTGGGATTTCATGTTTTTCTCTTCCAAGATGTTCCTGTTCCCGGAATTTGGACACACCCAGTAATCTCCATTCCAGAGCTTATACAGCCTGGTTCAAACATGGGTCAGCGGCAAAGTGTAGCCAAAGCAGGGAGGATCGCGTGCATGTGTGCGTGTGAGAGAGAGAGAGAGAGAGAGAGAGAGAGAGAGAGAGAGAGAGAGAGAGAAATCGAAATCCAGGTAAAACCTCAGGACATCCTGAAAGCCAAGAATACAAAAAGACAGCAGAGGCATAATATGGTGCTCAGGGCTACCACAGCTCTGGTGCACATTGTTTGTGGAGAGGGCTAATTACCATCACAAATTACTGACCAGGGAAATGGAGTTGGTTAGTCCATGACTATGCACTCCTAGCTTCACACTTTAGTACATTGTGCAAACCACACAGACACCCTTTAGTCATTCAAGCGTGTAGTGAGACAGAGACAGATGTGAGAGATTCCTTCAGGAGGGGGGGGGGGGGACGCCCTGTAGAGCACCTGGCCCTGGTGACACACCTGTGTGTGGCCGAGAGGCACACGCAGACCAGCTGGCTGCCATACAGTATTCCCTCAACGTGTTGAATCTCTCCCAAGTGCAGCCTGTAACTGCCACCTGTTTCACACGAGCCACCATCATTCCAGCTCCCAAGACATCTAAAGGCAGTCTGCCAAAGTGATTATGGCCTCACGGTGCTCACCTCTCACTCATTGTGAAGTGCTTTGAGCGGCTTGTTAAATCTCACATCACCTCTTCTCTGCTTGCTGCAGTGGGCCCCGTGGGAGTTTTTGCCCATAGATCACAGCACTCCACTGTAAACACCATGCCCATTACGCTACACACTTTACTCTCCGGGACGCAGAGAAGTGGAGCACTTGTGCGTTTCGGTAGATGGTCCCACTAAGTCCGTCTGTCAGCTCAGTAAGTAAGCTCTACATCTGTAACTAGATCCTGGACTTTTAAATCTTCACCAGTTTGTATTGATCCTTTTTTCCAGTGCTGGGTAATAGAGGGCATGTGCTTTAGATTGACTGTTTGCATTGCTAGGTGTTACCCTCTGTACACATTTTTCAGATATGTGTTTTATAAGAGGGGCCCAGACTTTACTGCCCTAGAACGCAATTAGTTCTACCACTGTCTGGAATACTTTAAGGTCCTAATTCGTATTTCAACCTGAATAGATTTCTTGTCTTTTCTGTGAAATCACATGCAAATTTCTCGACCATACACACTTACGCACACAGTTTCTCTCTCTCTTCTCTCTCTCTCTCTCTCCCTCACACACACACACACACACACACACACACACACACACACACACTCCCTCTCTCTCATGCCTGCTGGCTCACTCCGTGATGGAGAGAAACACATCATTTAACCAGACTGGTCAACTGAGAACTAATTTCTCTTTTGTAGTTAGTGCCTGGGGACTCCGGGGGTAGAGGACTTTATATTGCCAATCAGCTATGTGGGATTAGTGTGCGTCAGTGCTTAGCTGCTTACTGTGGGATTTGGTCTGGCTACTGAACTTAATACTCCCACGCCCCATGCACACTGCACTGGCAACTTTTAAGGCCTGTGAGGAGGACCAGCGAGGGAGTGAATGAATGTGTGTGAGTGAGTAAGTGAGCATATTATCTAGTGAGTGAGTGAGTGAGTGAGTGAGTGAGTGAGTGAGTGTGAGTGAGTGAGTGAGTGAGCGAGAATGTGAGAGAGTGAGTGAGTGAGTGAGTATGTGAGAGAGTGAGTGAGTATGTGAGTGAGTGAGTGAGTGAGTATGTGAGAGAGTGAGTGAGTGAGTATGTGAGTGAGTGAGTGAGTATGTGAGAGAGTGAGTGTGTATGTGAGAGAGTGAGTGTGTATGTGAGAGAGTGAGTGAGTATGTGAGAGAGTGAGTGAGTATGTGAGAGAGTGAGTGAGTATGTAAGAGAGTGAGTGAGTATGTGAGTGAGCGAGCAAGTCTCATTTACAACACAGCACACTCGCCTCCACTTGACTGTCATATCTTTTGGCTGGGCAAACTCTCTGAAGATTTACATAGTAATGTGGTATAATTGGCATCACCTCTTTTTCATGAGCCCCTCCAAGTGAGACCGGGAGCTCTGGAAGTCTTTGTGCAATGATACAATGACCACGACCCACGCTACTTTAAATGTCACAAAGGCTAATGCTACAATAAGGACAGATTCTTGTAGGCTATAAAGCATCTGCATCTGCATGGAACTGAAACTCTATAATGGCATTAGAAGTCTCATGTAAGCGTTTTGTTTGACTACCAGGGTGCTTCATCTGCGGACTGAAATGATTTCCCATTGCTCTATTGCCAGGGAGCACCATGTCAACGTGCTTCACAGAAATTGAAAACTAAACCCCAAGGGCTGCGAGGCTAAGGCAGCCACACAGGGGGATGTCTGCGGTCAGTCATGCGTAGAGAGTGGGTATGGGGAAGGGGAGACGGGAGAGGGGGAGAGGGGGAGAGGGAGACGAGGGAAAGGAGAGCATAGGGTAAGAGTTCTGATTCTGAGGGGTTAACCGTGCACAGTGGTAAAAGTACTGCTTTGGTCCCTCTGACTGATATATTATTATATATGACATTATTAAATTATTAATTCTGAAGCGTCGGTGTGTAAGTAGCATGTTACTGTAGGTGCTGGTGGTGGAGCCAGTTTGAACTACGTTATGCACAGTTTTACATACAAGGACACCAGATAAATCTGAGGGGTTGTGAGATGGGAGTGGAAAGAAGAAAGTTCTGATACACAAATGTGTTTTCTCTAATCTTTGATTTTGGTGAGATATGGGAAAATTTGCATATTTATTGAAATCAAATTGGGAAAAGTTTAGAGGGAAAAATCACTATTTGGTGGACATCTGACTACACTGCTTTTTGTATGACATCAGAGGCCAAAAAGGTTGGAAACCATTGGTTTAACCTTTAACAATGCATTATATTTTAAAAGCTTGTTATACACTATTATCCATTGTGTAAAATCTTCATCTTAAAATTAACTAGTAACTAAAACTGTGGAATATATGTAGTTGAGTGGAAATATAAAGTGGCATAAAATGGAAAGTTTTTAAGTACAGTAGAGTTACTTTTCACCACTGTCCATGCATTGCAGTCTACAGGTTAGAGGTCTCAATTTACAGCAACACACATGAGCATACATACATACACATACACGTAAATATTCCATGTACACCGACCCACACACAGGACCCCTGCCTTGACCTCTTAGTGAAACATACAGTTAAGAAAATGGACAGGACAGTTGACGGTACCAGGATGTTTCCATCAATTGTTGAGCGAGGGTGAGGGGTCATGATGAAGACAATGCTTAAGAAGGTGGTACTGGCTATCACTCTACTTCCCAGCCCCCACCCTCAACACACCAGGTTCCATGAATGAGGCGGTATTTTCCCACAGCATAGGCACAGCTCCTATCACCATGCCGACGGCCGTCACGGTAACACCCTCAGCGCTATCAGAACACTTATAGACCTGTCACTCAAGCCGGGAGAGAGAGGGGTAGAGAGATGGAGAATGAGAGAGAAAGATGAGAGGAGGAGAGAGTGTGTACACGGAGATAGAGTAGGAGTAGACGGGGAGGAAGGACGGAGCCAGAATGGAAACGCAGAGGAGAGATAGCGACGGAGGGGAGGGGAGGGACGGAAGGAGATAGAGGAGGAGGAGAAGTGACAGAGGAGGAATATGAAGCTGCAGAGAGGGAGCGGGAGTGTATGTGAGAGAGAGAGACAGAGACAGAGGGAGGGAGAGAGAGAGAGAGAGAGAGAGAGGGAGAGAGAGAAAGAGAGAGAAAGAAAAAGAGAGAGAGAGACTAAATCTATCTGCTGTCTGCTCAGTGACTTTGAGTTGAGCGTTTGGGTCAGAGAGTGGGGACAGATGAAAGCTCACAGGTTAATATGAAAACCTGACTGGCATTTCAAAGTGCTCCTCTCGCTCGCTCGCTCTCTCTTGCCTTCTTTCTTTCTCCCTCTCCCACTCCTCCACCTTTCCATTATTCCTCCATTGCCTTCCTGTAGTCAACTCCTGCCCCATGTACTGGAAGAACACTGTTCTGCCCACTATTTCAGTTCTCATCGCTTTAGCATCCACCTGTCTTAGAACACGAGTCGTGCGAGTCGTTCAGAGCCCAAACACGCTGTGGAAAGTGGCATCACAGCAGTTATTGATTCCCTCTCTTGTCTGCTAATCCAGTAGTGAAACAGCCACGGCATGCTGCAAACTTCACAGGCGAAGTGAAGAAGACAAATAGTTTCCCATTTCTGCCCCCCCCCTCTGTGTGTGAGAGTGGTTGTGTGTCTGTGTGTCTGTAGGTCTAGTAAGGAGAGAGCACCCCTCTGTGTGTGAGACAGGGAAAGTCTCCTCAGGGTGACAGGGATGTTATACGTTAGAGAGGTACATGCTGAAGAAATATGGCCTGTCATGCCAAGCTCACAGTAAACTCACATATGCTTACCCCTTACCTCTTACCTCTATTTTTCTCTCTCACACACACACACACACACACACACACTCACACACTCACACACACACACACACACACACACACACACACACACACACACGCACACACACACATACATTGGGGTCATCATCAGGGCAACCTTGAGTCCAGTCACACACACACACACACACAGATCCACTCATGTACACACAGACTACTGCATGGCCCTGGGATCACTCTGCAGGGTCACTCAACTGAAACTCCATTATAGGACCCTCACCTACCATGATCAATCAAAGCTACTCATCGGGTTTGTGTGTGTGTGTGTGTGTGTGTGTGTGTGTGTGTGTGTGTGCGCGTGTGTGTGTGTGTGTGTGTGTGTGTGTGTGTGTGTGTGTGTGTGTGTGTGTGTGTGTGTGTGTGTGTGTGTGTGTGTGTGTGCATCCTCCACCCTTGAGTAAGGACCATGAGGGGTTTCCCAGCTACCTCAAGTGACATGTAAGTGTTTGTGAGTCTGCATCTATGTGTCAAAATCCGTGGATCACCACTTCATGGAGTAACAATCATTTATAGACAACATGCTCCTCCAACCTGTATACATCAAGATTCAAAGATTTTGATAGAAAATGTTTTCCTACTCTCCCTTTCTCTTTCTCTCCCTACATGTGCCACGTATATATATATATACAGTATATATGTATATGTCGTGTGTATATATGTGTGTGTGTGTGTGCGCGCCTGATGGTGGCATAAGGTTTTGCACAGTCTGCCTCATCCACTGCCACTGCTTAATGTCCAACGCATTTGATGTCAGGTGTGTGATGGATTGACAGTGTGGTGAAGTTAGCTTGGTGTTAGATATTAGCTGGATCTCTAACTGTTATCTCACTAAAGTTTTAATGAACTACTTACACATTATGTTATTCTGCCTTGTATTCAGTTTTGAAATTGTAAATAGTATTCAAACATGGTATTAAACATCAGGCATAATAGCTGTGTTTCCATTCAACTCATCCGCTTATTTAAGCGCATTTATAAAAATGAAGTGTTTGCGTACAAACCATTTGTTACTATAATAACTCATAGCAGCTTTACATGTAATTAAGGGCTTCTTAATGCTCAGTCAATTATAATTAAATTACATCAATTAAGATTGTTATCAATGCAATTGCATGTAATCATAGACCCTTACTAACAACTTATACAAATTTCACAATAACCTGTTGATCACAACTTTATTAACTGCCACGCCATCTTCATATTTACTTGTGTATTAATAAATAATGTATCTATTTTGTTTTAATGGGAATTAATTTTCGTTTGGCCTCTTAAGTTGCAGCTGATAAATATTCTCTATAATCACTAAGCCCTAAAGGGATTAAATGCAGTTGCATTTATAACAATCTTAATTCATGAAATGTATTATTTATTGATAGATTATTAAGAAATCATGAATTATGTGTAAAATTGTTCTTTATGCAAACGGTCAATTATTAAACACTGAAAAGAAGACTATTTAGTAATACCAGTAACTATTTCTACATTGGTAAATATTAACAATCCTCAACAACCTATTTCATATTGGCTGCTTTCCTATTTATTGTGGCATGTTGTTATAAAGTAAAATTTCTCATTTTGAATGTACAAAAATCACCACAAGAAAATCGCAAAATCCTGCAGGGACTGGTCTGTGTGACAATTTTCAGAATGAAGACAGAAATTAACTCTTTTCAAAATAATCTCAATGCTGCACCCTCTCCCCCCCCTCTCTCTCTTTCACACTCTCTCTCGCTCTCTCTTTTTTGCATGCTCTCTCTCTCCTTCCCTCCCACTCTCCCTCTCTTGCTGAAGTGGTATGATTAGACCAGCAGTTTGTAATCTGACAGCACTCCTCCCAAGAGAACAGTGAACAGGTTTGCAGAGCTCAACTCGAAAGCCTGCGTCTATAACTAATTTAAGATGAGTTGTACTGTGCTTGTGATGCATTGAAGTGTTCCCGGTGATGAATGATAGGTCCGTCTGACTGCCGTAAACATTAATAATGAATTAGAACAATGTTTTCTCTGTCCCGCTCCTAATGTAGTCCTCTCCATCTGTTTCTGCCTCCTTCTCACACCTGAGTGAGCACGTCAAATCTGTTCTTCGTTAACTCATCGCACCCGACTCAGAAAGTGAGGTCACTATGTATTTGTGAATTCCTTTATCAGGTAGTGAAGAGCAGGGAAAAGCAGGAGAACACTTAGGCCCAGTGACCTCGAGGAACAGGACCGAGACCTCTTCATGTAGACTCCTGCTGTGATTCATAATCACAATCATCATCATTATCATAATGTAGTCATTCGTGGAGGGTAGAGGATTTTATTATCATTTCAGTATAATCTGTTTGTATAAATATGGTTCTCTTTCTCTATCAGACAGGCGCTGCAGCAGCACTGTATGCTGTGTGAGAAAGCAATATGATAACACTTGTGAAATATCAAAGAGAAACTTTTTATCGTTAGCCCCGTGGTGCTTCTATTCTTCTGAAGGTAGAACATGCCCAGTTGTGTGTGTGTGTGTGTGTGTGTGTGTGTGTGTGTGTCACTTTCTCTCTCATCCTCTCTGTTTTCTTCATCTCTCTCCCTCTGTCGGAACTTTAGTGCTGAGCATGTGCGCGTCGTTAACAGAGCAGAACTAAGCACCCTCTATTGTGAAGAGTATTTTAGAGGACACACAAATAGATAAACACTCAGCTGCTCACTCACACTCACACACACACACACGCACACACACACACACACACACACACACACACACGCACACACACACACACACGCACACACACACACACACACACACACACACACACGCACACACACACACACGCGTGCACACACACACACACACACACACACACACACACACGCACACAGTGAGACATATAATGATTTGCATTCCCTCATCTATTTGTTACGTGTGTGATTGGCCTGAGTAAGAGGCACTCTTAATGATATTACTGTACAAGTTGCTGCATATTACACACACACATACACACACACACACACACACACACACAAACACACACACACACACACACACACACACACACACACACACACACAACTAAGCGAGAGTCATTTACACATATCAAGTGGGCTAATGTCTCATGTTTTCCCCATCCCCTCCCTCCTCTCTCTCTCTCTGTCTCTCTTTCCCCAGGCGACAGACGGTGACTTTGGCACATTTGGAGTGGTGCGATATTACTTCAGTGATGATCCAGACCAGTAAGGATGCCCTGCAGATTCACTCGTATAAAGAGAGAGAGATAGAGGGGGGGGGGGGGGTAGAGAGCGAAAGAGGAGAGAGCAAGAAAGAGATGACTCACTTTTCACGCTGTCCATTAGAAGTTTAAACATTATCGTCGCTCATCGCATTAAACCGTTTGAACTAGTCCCATTTCTCTACTTTCAGCTGACAACACTTCATGTCCTGCTATGGTATTTCATGATATCAGAAAAAGTCATCTTTTGAACCAAAGTGAGCACATCTTGTTGACATTTTTTTAGGATAGCTGTACCCTCCCTTTTGTCCTTGAAATGTACCTGACACGGCACGTAAGATATCAAATCTATTCATATTTTAGGGGAGACAGAGGAAATAAGGTATCACTCCTTAAGATTCTACAGGACTGTAAAAGATTTCAGGCAAAGGACATTTTGACTTCTAAGAACTTTCCAGGTTATTGAAACCTTCGTAGTTTTTGATGGTATTTTGTCCCTCCCTGTCTGATCTGTCCTTTATCTATTGGTTACTGAAAGTGTGTTGCATCCTAGCCTCCTGATTGGCTGTGTTTCTCTCCTGCTGCCCTCAGGTTCTCTATGGATGCGGTGACGGGGTGGGTGATGCTGAAGGCGCGCCTGGACTTCGAGCTGATGCGGCGCTTCACACTGACGGTGCTGGCCAAGGATGGGGGCGGCGAGGAGACCACCGGCCGCCTGCGCATCAACGTGATGGACGTCAACGACAACGCGCCTGTCTTCCAGAAGGACTCCTACATGGGCTCACTCAGGGAGAATGAGCAGGGGCCTCAGCAGATGGCCAGAGTCAGGGTGAGATAAACACACACACACATACACACACACATACACACACACACATACACACACACACACACACACATGTGCGTACCTATACTAACACACTGGCACTTATATAATTTATATAAACACACTGACCCTCATATATGATTACCTGGCCATCATCAGGGGCCACAGAGGGTGGTCTGAGGGCCATCCAGGGGCTTGGCTAGGACCAGGGTTTTGGGCTGAACCCCCTAGATATGTTTTCTTTAGCCCCAAACCTGTACTGCCACCTGGTAGGTTACTTTCCCCTTATTGCTTGGTAAAGCCATAGCACAGTGGTTAGGTGTCCCATTCGAACACCATGCTTGACCATTTGTGCCATTTCTGTCTTTAAAAACCTTATCCATTATCAATGCGAGTCTATGGGTAACCTATGGTGATGTCCATGCCCCATGTTAGTGTGAACTGGCATAAAAGTCTCTTCAAGTAGTGTGGTATAATGGATGGGGTAGTGTTCATGTGAGTCAGACAGACGACTTTAGGCTATCTGTTTCTGTCTCAAACTGGGTGAAAATGGTGCATTTAGCTGCCAGAATCCAAACAATTGTCATGGGGAAAGATACCCCTGGACCCCCCTACAGGTCTGGGATAAGCCCTAAAAGCTTCCAACACCTGGTGCCATCCTCATGCTAATGTACACACATGCTAGGCTTACATTCAAATACACCCAGACAGAGAAGAGAGAACACACACTAAATCAGTAAATTAATCCACATTATATTCAAGTAATTATGAAATACTACCAATAAATGTCTCAAATGCGCAATGAGTATAATGTATAGTATAGTGTATAATTTGTTGTGTGTCTATGTTTAGCATATTGCAGTGTCTATTTATTCCCATCCAGATTCCACTCAATATGTGTGTGTGTGTGTGTGTGTGTGTGTTTGTGTGTGTGCGTGTATGTGTGTATGTGTGTGCATGAGCTTGTGTGTATGTGGGTGCCTGTGTGTGTGTGTGTGTGTGTGTGTAAATGCGTGTGTATGTGTGTTTGTGTCTGACTGATGAGTGGATAAAGATATTAAGTTGTAAGTGTGTAGGTGGTAGGGGTAATGGTGAATGATTGTAATTAATGGCCCAGCATTTTTCTCTGATTGTGCCCCAGAGAGAGAGGCAATTACACTTATGTGAGCACCTTAGACTGGACTGTGAGTGTGTGTGTGTGTGTGTGTGTGTGTGTGTGTGTGTGTGTGTGTGTGTGTGTGTGTGTGTGTGTGTGTGTGTGTGTGTGTGTGTGTGTGCTTGACTGCGTGCGTCTGATTAGATGGAGTTCACCTTAAACACAGGGGTTTTACCCCTGTATGATGGCTGTGAGAAATGGCTCGGTGGGGAAGTGTGCTGTCAGCAATTCACCAGCACAGAGCGCCCAACCCCTAAAAAAACACAGAACTGAGAAAAGAAAGAGTGAAAGAGAAAGAAGGAGTGAACACAAAGAGGGATGCAATGGACATCTTATTAGCTTCTGTTTTCCCGTAAACAGCTCTTATTTTTGTCTCCGACTCCCCTAAAGTAAACAAAGGCAGACCAGTATGCACTTCTTTCCCTCCTCTCACCCTCTCTGTCTCTCTCTCTCCTTCTTTTTTCTCTCTCTCTCTCTCATTTAAACGGGTTTTTTCTGGCTGCATGGACGCTGTGTTGCTCATTAGGCAGTGAGGCCCCTCATCCGGCATCACAGGTCCAGGCTGCACACGCACGCACGCACCACACACACACACACACACACACACACACACACACACACACACACACTCTCCTTTCCAACAGCTGTCTGCTCTCGTCATTTATACACACAATCTCACTTATAGATGCATATGTTATTGTAACTAGGATAGGTTCATAACTTTTTTCTCTTTCTTATACCCTTCTCTCTACTGTTTTTCTTAAATTTTTCTTTGTTTTCCTTCATTTCTTCAATTTCCTTTTATCTCTATCCCTGCCTTGTTTTCAAATTTTGACATTCCTTCTCGTTTTCCCTCTCTTGTTCTCTTCCGACTCTCTCTCCCGATCTCAGGCGACAGACGAGGACTCTCCCCCAAACAATCTGCTGACGTACACCATCACCTACGCCTCCAAGTTCAGGAGCTATTTCAGCATCAGCATTGTGGAGGGCTACGCAGGTCAGCAGCCCCGCAGCCAGCCGCCGCAGGCACAAAACACTCTCACTCCAGCCTCAAACTCTTTCTGTCTGTTTGTCTATCTCCCTCTATCTCTGCTTCTCTCGGTCTCTCTCCCTGTGTCTCTCTAACTTATCTCTCTCCATCTCCCTCTCTCTTTCTCTCTCTCTCTCTTGCTCTCTATATCTCCCTACATCTATCCCTCCTTCTCTCTGCTCTTCACAGCATGAAATATTTACCGGGCTCATCTCTTTCAAAGCTGTTGTGTTGTTTTCTGTTTTGACATTTGCACCATGCCTCTGAAGGAAGCCTTATCTGGGGTGATTTGGGGTGGCAGCCTCGCCCCCTCTCCCCTGGGCTCTTTGACACACTCTGAGCACCTGTTCAGAAACTCAACACTGTATCACTCTCTTGATTTGTTATTTATGAAATGTAATCATCAGAGATACACAAGATTTGGTGAAGAACCTTAGACTGCCATTGCTTGCTTGCCATATAGACTGGTATCAAGTGTTGCCTAAGGCGAGTGTGAATATAATATTAGATATATTATTAAATGATTGTATTTAGGTGCCATTCTGTTGATTATAATCATTGTTTTTGCATTTAAGTAATTTTGTTATACGTCCTTAAAATCTCTACCCTCAACCCTTAATGACTGCAAGTACTGTGATGATAAAGTGTCTTGAGAAGGGAGCACAGTCTAAAAATGTGAAGTCAACTGTTTTCTGTCTGTAGTGATAATGGTGAACAGGCCTCTGGACTATGAGATGGTTCCTGAAGGAGAGATCTATGTAACTGTAATGGCCAAAGACGGGGGGAACCCAGCCCTAAACAGCACTGTCCCCATTACCGTGGAGGTGTTTGTGAGTATAACATCCCTCCCTGACTCTCTCTAATGGACTAGACCAGCCTTACTGTAATAAATTATCTGTTTGAGCATGCTTTCATGATTTAATGGTGATTTCCATATTCAAATCTGTTATTTATAAACAAAGACTTTACATTAACCCAGGGTCAGCGTCTAATTAATGCAGTCAGTGACCGTAGCTGTAATCTGTGTAGAGTGAGGAAAAGACATGCTCACTCTCCCGGAGCCACTCACACATACGCATGTAACACACAGCCACACACACACAGCCACACACACAGCCCTCAACACTCACAGATTCAGTGCAGAAACAATGCCATGTCATCTGAAACTAACCACACAAGTGTTTTTTCAGGGGCACACAAGCTCATGTTTTGTAGTTTGTCGTCTCTGGTGTGTGTGTGTGTGTGTGTGTGTGTGTGTGTGTGTCTGTGTGCCAGTGCATATGCCTGTGTGTCTGTGTCTGTGTGTGTATGTGTGTGTGCGTTTAATGCTGAATTCTCCCATCCACCCTGGAGCCTTTTGGCAGGACAGTTTATCCATGGATATTTCTCTGTGACATTTCTCCCTCCTGTTACTATGCCTCTGATTAGCTGTGTTTTCCCCAGATGCAGTAGGGGGTCCTCACATCCAGCTTACTCAGTGTGTGTGTGTGTGTGTTTGTGTGTGTGTGTGTTCATGTTGAGGGGTTTGCTGCATGTGTGTGTGAGAGATTTTGTTATTGTGAGCTAGGGCACGTGTGAATGTGCCATTGTTTGTAAATGCCTTTCCTCATGTGTGTTTGTGTGTGAAAGCGATTGAGGGCAAACTGTGTCCCTCTGCAAAGCAGATTTTACACCCTCCAACACCCTCCCCCCTTCCCCCCTCCACACACACACAAATAATAAACCATTTTTTCAATTATATTATACTATTAAATAACCATGGTTGTCTCTTAACCCTGTACACAAAAACAAGAACAATACCTGCTGTTTCGCGTATATTGTGCACAATAGAAATAAACCACCAGTTTTATTTAAGTTGGTTAATATATTTAATGTACAGGATAATTGTACAAAACAGTCATACTAACCTGTTGAGGGAGTTGTAAAGCAGCACAACAGTAGCCACACAGCAGTGACTCCATGTTCTCTTCAAAAGGGAACCCAATCATAGAACACACTGGGAGAACCCAATCATAGAACACACTGGGAGAACCCAACGGAAGGCCTTCAACTAGGTCATACGGGAAGACTTTAGAGAGTATTAGAAAGGAAAACATATCAAACGAGGAGGGTAGCAAATGGCCATAGCAATGAAATGACAAATAAGTACATCTTTAACTGGCTATCAACACCAACATGCTTGCTGTAATCATTTGTTGTCAAAGAAATGTGTCCCAAAAGTCTGATTCATTTAATTACTCACATTGTTCTTTTCTTATCTTTTGTTTACTCCCTGCAGGCTAAACCGTATAGGGATGTAGCGTATATGCACTAATGATATGAGAGAATGAAACACTGGAACAAAATAACACCACCAAAGTGTCTCATGTGCAGCGAGACTGCCTTCTAAGTTGAGGTAGAATGCCCTAATTAGAGTTAAGAGGCCAGAGTTTAAAATGGATGTCAAAACCGTGTACACAAAAGGGCATAGTGCAGGTCCAGCTCGTTTAAGCTTTGGAATTGATATGCCAGAATAAATTAACTGGAACTAGACCAAGGGCTTTTAATCTGTATCATACTTTTAAAGGCAAGGTTCTGTAGTGGCATTGTTGAGTTTGCACAGC
>NC_045164.1:7243441-7248441 GCF_900700415.2 Clupea harengus | reverse complement strand
TCCCCATCTATCCACCATCTCTCTCTTCCCCCAGGTGAACGTCACCATCCTGGACATCAACGACAACGCCCCCCTGTGGCGGGACGAACCATACAACGCCAACGTGGTGGAGATGAGCCCTATCAACACCGACGTTATCACGGTGAGCAGAGCCCCCTTCAGGCTGCTGTCTGCCTCTCTACACACCTCTGCTCAGTGGGGGGAGGGGGGGGGGCTGCACAGGCTCAGACTCCTCAACAAATTGTGTTTTTGTTTTTCTGTTGGGCTATCAAAGGGAATATGGAGGCTGATACACGTGCCCTAAAACAATAGGTGTCTCGCTCTTCAAAGTGCATGCGCTTTACTTGAGGTAGTGTAACATGTATTGCATCATGGTAAGTCTGAGTTTCTTTTTTTGGTAAACTCAGTGGTGAATGTTTTATTCTGTATCCATGTTTTTATTTTATTTTTTAATCTTTAAATATACCCTAAAAAACTAATTTGATATCACCTGCAAGAAAAATGCCCGATCTCATATGCTAACAGGGAATAGATTACTATTGAATACTACACCCTGTGGGGATTTTATTGGACATTGCACATTCGGGTCCAGAGACATGTGCTTCAGCCATTCTAACTTAAGCAGACACTGAGGCCACTAAGTTAAATATGGCTCTGAACAGGACCTAGCTCTATACACAGGGTGCATAGGGTGTAGTGTCAGACAGGAGCAGGTAGACAGGCAGACCCTGGGTCGTAAACAGCAAGGGAGTTGAGGTATTCTAGCTCCCCACCCTTTGTCCTGTTAGTGTCTTTGGTGGTGTGATGTTGCTAATTAAGCCTCTGAATGTCCATTCATTAGTGCGGTGCCAGCAAGCGTAATTAAGGAGATCTGATTGCTAATTAAAATGTAGCCTGCAGTCAAACGCATTGGTAATTACCCCACTGGTCGCCTGATGGAGTGAGGAGACTGCAGTCTCTCAGAATGTGAATGACGGAGGAATGGAGAGAAAGAGGAGAGAAAAAGAAAAGAGAAGAGAGGTGTGGGGAGGAAAGAAGAGAGGATTTCCAAGGATAAGAGAATGAAGGAGAAGCCAGAAGGTTTGAGAAGAGGTGAGATTAGAAAGGAGAGGGAAGATTCAGAGGGTGGACAGGCTTTTGTCTTTCCTATTCTGTTTCATCACAGTTTGACTCTGTGCAATGGTAGCTAACTGAACTAGACCATATGCTCTTGACTGACTCTTTCCAGACTGTTGAACCTTAACCTGCTCAGTTCAGGGGTCATAAGCAGGTGGAATAATCACTTTTTGCCAGCGCACACGTCTTTAGTATTGGAAACATAATTCAACTTGAAACCATCAAGCTACTGTCCATTTAGCTACAGAAGCCATTCACCACGCCTCGGGCAAGGCTACAGAAACTGGTTGAGAGAGAGAGAGAAGAGAGAGAGAGAGAGAGAAGAGAGAGAGAGAGAGAATCAAACCCAGCTTTAAATTCTGCAACCCAAGTGCTGCTTATATCTAATTCAGCTCGATTAACGGTCTAGTCTTTTTTTCCCTGTCTGTTACAGAGCATTACTTTAGCTGAGCGTCGCCCGCTCACTCTGAGGGCTAAGAGTTCAACAAGCATGGCAAATGTAGACATGTTCCTCCAAAGATTTTTGCTGCTGGATTCAAATCGATTCGATCAACTTAACCTATCATTGTCGTCTTTGAAGCTTGTTTTTGACCTGATGTCTTCTTTCATTTTGCCCTCTCTTTACAGTCTCTCTCTCTCTCCATCTCCTCTTCTCTCTCTCTCTCCATCTCCTCCTCTCTCTGTGGCTCGTCTCTCTGTGTTCCTGAGCAATATTCTAATTGATGGGCCACAGCAATGCCTGTTCGCCCACTTAATAATTCAACCTCCCTCGCAACCTTTGACCAGTTAAGCAGTTTCCAACGTTTCTTCGACGGTGGCGTGAATAATTGATGGCCTCTTTAAAAACACACGGCGCGTTGCCCAGTCTCCACGCGAATAAGTCTGTGCATAAATCACACACCCAGGCATCCTGTGGAGACGGCGTGGCATGATTGAATTTCCCCCTCTCTCCTGGAGACGCTGGTTCAGACCAGAATCTCGATACAGGGGAGCCTGACCTGAAAGGCTGTGGTGGAACTTTATGTGATGATTAGATTACAATGCCTTCACCGTGTATTTGATTTTACGCTCACATAATGTACTATGTCGTGATTTGTCTCCTGTTGCCTCAGCTTATTATTCAAACCTTCCCCTTTATGTTTTACCCCTCTCTCTGCTACCACCACCTGTTGCATCTTTGTCCTTCACTTCTGGTTATTTTAACCGGTTTATTTCTCATTTAACCGGTCTATTTATTTTCATTGTCCTGTTTCTATTTTTGTCATCTTACCTTTATCTTCTATCTTCCTTCCTTTTCTCTGATTGCCCTTTTTTGACTCCTGTAATTTCCATGAATCCTCTCCTCTCTTTTCCTTCATCTCCTGTCCTTCTCTTCTCTTTCTCTTCTCCTGCATAACTATCATCCACTCATTCACTCGTTTCATTTGCGTCCTTCTTCCCCTCTCCTCTCCTCTCTCTTCTCTGCTCAGGTGTTGGCAGTGGACCCAGACTATGGGGACAATGGCACAGTGGTGTACTCCATCAGCCCCCCCAACCCCTTCTACACCATCAACAGCACCACGGGCAAGATCCGCACCAGCGGTGCCGTGCTGGACCGCGAAAGCTCCAACCCCCACACCACACAGCTCATGAGAACAATCGTTATCTCTGCCTTGGACCGTGAGTCTTACACATACGTCTCTCTCCCTCACACACACACACACACAGACACACACATACTAGCTGCCTTTACTGGCAAGTTGACCACCATTTAATGGAAGTTTCATCATGAGTCAAGACAAGAGCAGTTCTCTTTGTAAACTGCAGGAGATATTACCACCAACCATTCCCCAAATGTAGAGATGAATGAAGTCTCTCTGAAGTCTCTCCATAGGGGAATGAACCTTGCACAGAATGAAAATGTTAAGCCTCCTCACATTCTCCAGTGACTTCTGCTAGTCTCCTGTCCCACTGTCACCGTTATTCACTGTTGAATGTGTGAAAGACTGCTTTAGAGCTACTCTGTGTTGCCTTAATTACACATGCACATACATAGTTCCTGCAGTGTTGACTGGGATATAATGTGTGTGTGTGTGCGATAGTGTTTCAGAGCTCTTGGTGTCTCAGCATGGCAGTGCAGATAATCTGGGTTTCTCTAGCTACTGATCGGTGGATATCTCTGGGCCAAATCTCATCAAACACTGTTTTTTTTCCACTGGCTCTGCAATTTTGCAGTTGGCTTTGTATATTCAGTGTGGGTGTATGTCTGATGGATATGTGTGTGTGTGTGTGTGTGTGTGTGTGTGTGTGTGTGTGTGTGTGTGTGTGTGTGTGTGTGTGTGTGTGTGTGTGTGTGTGTGTGTGTGTGAGTATGCGTGTGCTAGTGTGTATGCATGTGTGTGCGCACGCGTGTGTATGTGTAGGAAGGTTGGTGCTTTCCAAATCCCTAAATGTCCCTAATTCACTGTGTTGTTCTGATGTTGTCATGGCACCCTGAATAGCTACTTTGCTGGCCTTGCATACCAAAAAAAATTTGGTCCTGGTACAAATCAATGTCAACACAGCAACATTTTGATGTTGACTCTGAACTTCTCAATGCTCTAGTTAAAGTATTGAGCTGTTTCAACAGACATTCAACTGCCTAAACTTGCCCTTGGGTGTTTGAGAGTTTATGCAGACTGATCTATACTTGTGTATGTCTGACGCCATCTACAGGTGGCACACCCCCTCTGCAGTCTACCGCCAGCACCACTGTGTATGTCAACCTCCTGGACCTCAATGACAATGACCCCGCCTTCCTCAACCTCCCATTCGTTGCCGAGGTGCCAGAGGGCCTCCCGATTGGTTCATCTGTGTTCAGAGTGAGTGTCTAATTACAGTAATAAGTTGAGAGTGACTGACAGAGAGAGAGTGGTACAGTACCAAACAATGGGCTGCTAATGAATGGGAAAATATAGGCATTACCGAACAGGGTTAACGTTATCTCCAATCAGTGTTTCATTAGAGATTAGTGCTGTAGGGTCATACCATGTCAAATCCCCTAAAGGTCCCCACATGACCTCCTCAGTTTTCTCCAAAAGTGTATCATATAGTACATATATAAGTTACTTAGCCCAATACCAAAAGATAACAAAAGTATGCTATAACATTTTCGTTGAGGATATCAAGATGACATTTTCTACTGAGACTTCCATCTATAGAATCCGAATCTGGGTGCAGATTTAACCTATATTCAACAATTACAAATGATACGTAAATTTGAAAAATGTCAGCGGGGAGTAATCCTGTAACTGGGTTTCTGAAATAGAATTGGCCTACAATAGGCCTAACAGAGCACTGTCAGGATACTCAAGCATTAGTTAAGAGAACATATTTCACAGGGTTATGCCCTATAATCTATAATCGGAAAAGGCAATTTATATATCATATAGTTTATTATCACCCTTAATTGGATCAAACTGCTGAACGGAAGGTGCAGAAGGTCTGGAAGTTCTTGTTTAGTCCAATGTAAGATGTTGTGATGAGTTTGTCTGCTTCCTGGGTGAGTTGGGCAGTTCACCACCCACTGTTAGCCCTGTAGAGTCTCTGTTTTAAACATGGAGTCAGCTCATATAACCCCCCTCCGCTCCTCCCCCCAGGTCCAGGTGGAGGACCCAGACGAGAAGGAGAATGGTGCCGTCACGCTGGTTTTGCAGATGGGCATGCCGCGCCTCGACTTCACCCTTAACACCACCAGCGGTGTGCTGACGTCCACATCACTGCTGGACCGCGAGCGCATCAGCCAGTACTCCCTGCGCATCCTGGCCTCTGACGGCGGGAAGTACCCGCGCACCTCTACCAGCACCCTGACCATCACCGGTAAGATGCCACCATAACACCTCCACCAGCACTCAGGAGTCACACGC